>NW_015166486.1:303404-308799 GCF_001447785.1 Gekko japonicus | reverse complement strand
GAGTCTTGTGAGCAAAAATTTTACCTTGTAAGCTACTGGTATTAAAGTTGCGAGCCAGCAATTTGGCTGTTGCATAACTTAGTTTCCTCTGGAGCCATCCTTCCTGAGCTAAGACAAAAATGTGTGAGCCAGAGGCTAAAAAACTGTGAGCTAGCTCACACTAACTCAGCTTAGAGGGAACACTGATTCCAACCCTCTCACCATCCTGGTTGCCCTCTTCTGGACACGCTCGAGCTTGTCAGCATCCTTCCTAAAATGTGATGCCCAAAACGGGACACATGTGGTGCCCAAAACGGGACACAGGACTCCAGGTGAGGCCTGACCATAGCAGAATAGAGCGGAACCACCACCTCCAGTGATCTGGACACAATGCTTCTGTTGATGCATCCTAAAATTGCATTAGCTTTCTTCACAGCCACATCACACTGCAGGCTCATGTTGAGCTTGTGATCAACCAGAACACCCAGATCCCTTTCACGTGTGCTGCTGTCAAGCCACGTCCCTCCCATTTGATATCTGTGCCTTTGATTTTTTGTACCTAAGTGTAGGACTTTGCACTTATCCCTACTGAAATCCATTTTATTTGTCTCAGCCTACTGTTCCAGCCTATCTAGACCGTTTTGAATCCTGACTCTGTCTTCTTCAGAATTAGCAGTCCCACCCGTCTTCGCGTCATCTGCAAATCTGATAAGCATCCCCTCTATGCCTTCCTCCAGGTCAGTTATAAAAACATTGAACAACACCAGGCCCTTCTAACCATTTGCAATCCCAGGAGATCTCCATCCACCACCTGGAGGTTGGCAACCCTAGTCCTGGGATAGAGTAACCAAGGAAGGGACTTGTAAGGAGTGGGAAGCAGCTCTGTGCCGAATGCCCCCTGATCCGGAGAGAGGGCAATCTGATTGGGCCTCCGCTCCTCCGTCAGGCAGGGCACTGAGTGGAGCAAATGCAATTTGCATGGGGTCTGTGAGCTCACCTCAAAGGTCATGGTTTCTGAATTGGTTCCCCCCCCCCCCAGGCAGCCATCAGCATTTCCAAATCAGTTACAAATATTTGCCCATGGGATTGTGCAGCAGATTCAGAACAGATCTCCTCCGTCCCACATATGCTTCTGGCCCCTCTCTCTGCTCCCCTATCCTCCTCCCGAAGGAAGTTTTACAAGTCACGTCATTTGTAGTTGTTCCCAGGATTACCCTTTAATCCCATCCTAATTTTTCTTCCTTGTAAACAAAGCAAAAACCAAGTCTTTATGAACGCCGTTGGCTGCTGTGACTCAGGCTTGCTGGCATTGTACGCTTACCACACAACCACCCTGCGAGGCAGGTTCCATTATGTTTGGCCATAACTGATACTGGGAGGGAGAGAGAGAGACATTTTTCAACCTTTTTTTTAAATTGCTGACATTCAGACTCAACCAAATAAGCAAATCAGAAGGAGCTTCAGGTCGATCTTTTGTTTGACTAGGCTTGGGGGCAGTGTTCCCTCTAAGCTGAGTCAGTGTGAGCTAGCTCACAGTTTTTTAGTCTCTGCCTCACAGATTTTTGTCTTAGCTCAGAAAGGATGGCTCCAGAACAAACTAATCTATACAGGAGCCAAATGGCTCGCTCGCAACTTTAATGCCAGTAGCTCACATAGTAGACTTTTTCCTCACGAGACCCCACAGCTTAGAGGGAGCTTTGCTTGGGGGCATGTTCTTTTCTGTTCTTCCTCATCTGAGATGAAACCTCCCGATTCCTTTGGAGGGGTGCCTTCCCTTTCTGATGGGATGACTGGACCAGGAACACCTGATGTCTTATTAGGCACTCCTGCATCAAGAGTATCAATGCTGGCATCTGAGAATAAAAATGAAGGCAATCGCTATCAGTGTTCCCTCTAAGCTGAGTTAGTGTGAGCTAGCTCACAGTTTTTCAGCCTCCAGCTCACACATTTTTGTCTTAGTTCAGGAAGGATGGCTCCAGAGCAAACTAATTCATGCAGTAGCCAAATTGCTTGCTCACAACTTTAATGCCAGCAGCTCACAAAGTAGAATTTTTGCTCACAAGACTCCAGAGCTTAGAGGCAACATTGATCGCTATCCCCCCTTAAAAAGCCTGGAGTTTCGTTCTACAAATTTTAAGTCAATAGAAGATGTAGCAGATAAGACAGATGTTCCCTGACTGCCCATTTGTTCATCCAGCTTATCATCCAGCCATTATAGGGTAGGATTTTCAGCACTATTTTGTTATAATCAAGTATCTAAGGGTATGTGAGCAGATTCAGATTTGACACAGGATTTAATGTAACCCCACCCATCGTTTTCTTATATCAGTCATCGCATCCTTCCCATCCTTACCCTTGGACGGACAAATCACCCCTTCTCCTTGTTTACTGAAGAAGAAGAAGAAGAGGAGGAGGAGGAGGAGGAGATTGGATTTATACCCCGCCCTTCACTACCCGAAGGAGTCTCAGAGCAGCTTAAAATCCCGTTCCCTGCCTCTCCCCACAACAGACACCCTGTGAGGTAGGTGGGGCTGAGAGAGAGCTCTTTCAAGAGCTCTTGAGAGAACAGCTCTGAGAGAACTTGTGACTGACCGAAGGCCACACCAGCAGCTGCACGTGGAAGTGTGCGGAATCAAACCCGGTTCTCCCAGATTAGAGTCTGTGCTCCAAACCACTACACCAAACTGGAAGGAGGTTCAGGTCTGAAGGAAGTTCAGGTCTGAAAGAAAAGGAAATACTTATTTGCACAATGAACATGTAGAACTCACTGCCACAGGATGTGGTGCTGGCCACCAAAGCTAGCCAGATCCATGGAGGGTCATAGGGCTAACTACAGCTTAGCTGTTTATTTATTTAATATATTTACACCTCACTTTTCTTCCCAGTGGGGAGGGGACCTAGAGCAGTTTACAACACTCTCTTCTACCGTGTATCTCTTTCCCAGCATCAGGGTTTTCTCCAGTGAGTGCAAACATGTCTTTCAAATGCCGGGAAAGATGCCTGGCTTTAAAGTTTGATGCGAACGTATCAAGCAAGCTAGTACTGTGAAAGGGTCATTATGGCTCCTGATTCTGCCACTTTCTCCAGATACTTGGTGACATATCTCTGCAGGTCTGCTATTGGTTCACTGACTTCAGCCTTTGAGAAGTTCCTGGTGGTGATGCACTGTGCTAAAACTGATGCTGCTTTTGGAAGAGCAGTTCTTCAGAGCCTGTTTCTTCAAGACGACCTGCAGATAACATCAGGTACATGGCTCCCTAGTCATCAAATCACCGCAGACTGTGACTGCAGCCATGAAATTAAAAGACGCCTGCTCCTTGGGAGGAAAGCGATGGTGAACCTAAACAGCATGATAAAAAGTAGAGACATCACCCTGCCAACAAAAGTCTGCATGGTCCAAGCAATGGTATTCCCAGTAGTCATGTATGGCTGCGAGAGTTGGACTATAAGGAAGGCCGAGCGCCGAAGAATAGATTCTTTTGAACTATGGTGCTGGAGAAGACTCTTGAGAGTCCCTTGGACTGCAAGAAGATCAAATCAGTCAATCCTAAAATAAATCAACCCTGACTGTTCCCTGGAAGGCCAGATAATGAAACTGAAGCTAAAATACTTTGGCCACCAAATGAGAAGGGAGCACTCCCTGGAGAAGAAGACCCTGATGCTGGAAAAGATGAAGGTCAAAGAAGACGGGGACGGCAAAGGATGAGATGGTTAGACAGTTTCACAGATGCAACGAACATGAAGTTGAGCAAACTCCGGAGGATGACGGAAGACAGGAGGGCCTGGCGTGATGTGGTCCATGGGGTCATGCAGAGTCGGACTCGACTGTGCAACTGAAAAACAGCAACTGCCACCTATGGCTGATTGGGCAGGGCGGGGGGCTGTCAGATCGCAGCCAACCTAAGGCTACCCCATAAGGTTTTCAAGGCAAGAGATGTTCAGAGGTGGTTTGTCGGTGCCTGCCTCTGCATTGCGACTCTGGACTTCATTCACGGTCTCCCATCCAAGGACTAACCAGGACAAACCCTGCTTAGCTTCCAAGAGCTGACGAGATTGGTTAGCCTGAGCCATCCGGGTCAGAGCCATGATTCTTAACAGAAAGTGAAAGGATAGAGGTGAATAGTTGGCAGCAAGTGAAACGTCAACCGTGCACAGATTTCTGCCAGCGCATTAAAACATTTCTGCAAAGTTCTCCTGTGCATGTTTATTACTTAATGAGACCATCGTGCATCCCTTCCAAATAAAAGGCTTGCAGGAAACAGTGTCTGGGATGCACAAACTTTATGGACTATTAATCCACATGTCAGTTACCGTAGGGTTTGACAGATCCCAAATGCCAGGTTGGTGCCTTGAAATTTATTGTGGCTCTTAGTATTTTCAACACTTGTTTTATTGTAGCATCTCTCAGCGATTCCCAGTGGAAATAAAAAGGGTTGGCTCTAACCAGCTTTCCTGCTGGTGAAAAGGGGAGGAAGGGTCCCCCTTTGACCACCAAAAAGGCTGTGTTTGGGTTCACGGGATCTGGGACAAGAGCCATGTGGAATGGGGAGCTGTACTAAGGAGGCGAGCTGGCCAGAAAAGCTGGCTCAGTCTGTCCCGGAGATTTATTTATCATTTCACATCAGAATGTTTCGACTGAGGATATAAAAGTAAATGTGCATGAAGTTCTTGCCATTGCTTGTTCATATGTAACCTTAGCTTTTACACCATTCATTGTGTGTGCGTGGCTGGGGAGAATTCATTTCCTAATCAGTCTCCAGTCTTGAATTACACGGATCTTTCCACAGCAGTAATTGAATTATAAGGAATCGGAAGGAGTTAAGTTGGAGCCAGTGGCTTTTTGTTGTGGTGTTGTGCTACAATCAGCCAGGCAGATGCTGAAAGTCTTTTTTTTTTTTTTTAATAAACATCTACTAAGTTTCTCCAGGAGAAATGAATACAGCTTAAAGCCTACCGGACTGCTTCATAACAAAGTTTGAGTCCATTGGCACCTTTAAGACCAAGAAAATTTTATTCAGGGTATAAGCTTCTGGGTGCACGCACACTTGACCTATATGCAGGGGTCATTTCCTGCCGAAGCGCACGGGAGCGGAGCTCCAGCAGTAAGGAGCCCAGGGGGCGGGCACATGCAACAAGCCCCGCCCCCTGCTCCCAGCAGCCCTCAGTTGGGCCAAGAGGAGCAAGAAGCAGCCAGGTAAGTTGCAGAGCCCCCCCCCCGGCCCGCCTTCAGGTACAAGCTCTCCCTCCTCTGTGAGGGCAGATCTGCGCGTTCCCCCCCCCCCCATAGCTAGCAATCCAAAACAGTCCAGTGGCACCTTTAAGACCAAGTTTTGTTCAGGTCCAAGCTCTCCCTCCTCTGCAAGGACAGATCTGCACGTCCCCCCCCCCAACAGCTAGCAATCCACACCAGTCCAGT
>NW_015166486.1:301448-303236 GCF_001447785.1 Gekko japonicus | reverse complement strand
CTCATCGTCAGATAGCACCTGAGCAACACCATTCTCCTCACTCTAATGGCACTGAGCCTGCTAAGCAGGTGACAGGCCACCGAGATAAAGAGCTGGGCAGTCAGGAAAGCCACCAGACGCTGCTGCTGAGGGTTCATGATGCTAACACCAAGACTCTCTCAGAGCAAGTGTCAGAGCAGAGCGGGAAAACCAGGGAGTGGACAGCTCCGGCGGATTGATACAGGTATGTGAGTTAAATCCCAGAGCTCTGTGGAAGCGTTATGCCAAGGCTGTGCTTTGCCCGGTAGATATGCGCATGCGCGAATGTAGATATTTTATTTTTTTCGGACGGTGCTCATGCGCATGCGCAAACTGAGAAAAAAATAATTTAAAAAAGCCGACGCGCGCCGTTGCGCGTCGGGAGTGTGAACAGGCGTACAACGATGGGAACCGCAAAATGGAGGTGAGTGTGATCGCGTTTATGCCAGCAGAAAGCCCCCGTCTGAATGCACCCACAGAGTCATCTACTAAAAAAAGAAGTTGCAGGCTGTACCGCACTACCTAGAGTCACTGTCTTGGTGGCTGGCTTACAACACCCTTCCCTGGCTAAGTATGCATCTGATTAGGTAACCCAGAGAGCCAGTATAGCACTGTAACACTGGATACCTGTAGGTACAAATTCAGAACAAATGTGCATTCGGATTTCCCCGCAAACACTTGTATGCATGCATGTAATGTAACATATTGTGGTGTATTCAATCTGACCAAAGTATGTATGTGAACTCTGTCATTGAAACACCATGTGAAGCTTTCATCCTGGGCTAGGATCCTAATCCCTCACTTGTAATTGGTAGCCCAGGAAGAACCGACCAATCACCCACAGCCAGCTCCAAGAGCAGGAAGAGCGGGAACTAATGTGATTGGACTTTATCCCTGTAACCTCATGGGTTGGTATTTGTATAGTAGGCGTGGCTACATTAGCCGGGAGAGTTTAAAAGCAGAACAGCTTCAATGTAAAAGCTGTTCTGGCTATTCATGTTGATCTGTTTGGAGATGAGTTACGAGTTGCTGAATAAAGCTGATCTTTTGCTGAAATCACTCTCTGACTCTTTGTTAAGTAACCGACTTAACACATATGAAAAGCTCTAAAGATCAGATCCTTTGCATATTTATTGGCATGTATTGCTGTTGAACTACCATTGCCACAATTGCTGTGAATGTGATCTGCAAACATACGTGTGCATGGATAAACAACTACATATCATCATCATCATCATCATCATCATCATTATTTATTACGGTCAAAGACCCATCAAACAGCATACAGGATCAAAAAAGCAAACCCAGGTTACCAAAACATTACAGAGAGGAGACATCATAAAGAGTATTAAGGAGGAGCTTGCGCTTTGCAAATGCAATAAAAAGAAATTTAGCAACATTTCTTGATATTGCAATGGATTTGTCCTCCAATAGATATTTCAGCACAAGTTCCTCAGAATGAATTGCTAGTTGTCCTTGGACCCTAAGTGACCTTAATATAGGTGTAATTAAGAGGGCTCTTTCTTCTGCATAATAAGAGCAATAAAATAAAATATGGGGGAGGGTCTCTATTGACTCAGAGGAGCATGAACAAAGTCTCAAATGCCTTGGGATACGTTGAAATCTTCCAGAAAGAACTGCCGATGGAAAAGCATCAAATCTGGCTCTGGAGAAAGCCCATCTATGATTTGGGTTGGAGATATTAGCTAAATATTGAGGAGTGGTCATATAAATTTCGGGTTTCAGAGATTTATAGAGCGGCGGAGTTGC
>NW_015166486.1:300041-301403 GCF_001447785.1 Gekko japonicus | reverse complement strand
TAACGCGCCCCGGATCCGAGCTCCTCTCTTCCTGAGGGGCTCGTTCGGGTCTCCGCTCGTGCGGATTCCCTCCTCCACCGCGGGCGGGCGAGACGACCTTGGGAGCGACCCGAGGATGTGTCCGCCATTCGCGGAAGCCAAACCGGAAGCCGAGTGCCTAAGTTTTAGTGCTGGCTAATTCGGGCTGCCAGCCTCCAGGTGGGGCTTGGAACGCTCCCAAATTATAACTGATCTCCAGAGGACAGGGGTCAGTTTCACTGGAGGAAGTGGCTGCTTTGGTGGGTGGGCTCTGTGACATCACATCCCTGCGGAGGCCCTTCCCTTCTAGGGTTGCCAGGTCTGGGCTGGAAAATACCTGGAGACTTTGGGGGTAGATCCGGGATTGGTCCCCCCCCCCCCGTTGGCATTGTTTTGCATGATTTTCATCGGCTTCCATTTTGACTGTATGATTTTTCTTCCACATCTGATCCCTGTAATACTGTTGGTATGCACAAACATATAAAGATGCTTTTGCAGTGATCCCTTCATTTCATTTATCTTCAGGGCTCTAGTCGGGGGGGAGCTCTCAGGTATGGAGCTCCGGAAGAGAACCTCTAGGGGGTGGGGCGGTCACGTGGTGAAGCCCCGCCCCTTCTTTACCCCGCCCTCTGCTTCGATCCTCATTCCGTTTGGGAATGAGGATGAAGCAGGAGGGTAAGTAGCCGGGCCTTCTGACACACTTCCGGTGATGTCAGGGGGTGTGGCCTTCTGTCACTTCCGGTGATGTCAGGGGGCGTGGCATATGCAAATAAGTTATGCTAATGAGTTATGCTAATGAGCTCCGGCAGCTCTTTTTCTACAACAAGACCCCTGATTACCAGTAATGTTAAATTAGATATTTTCAGTTGCCTGTTGGCTTGGTTTCTTTCTCGGAACTCCCAGGTGGTTTTGGCCTTGAATTATACAAAGTTGCCAAGCCTTGCATTCGAGTGGGAGACCCCCCCCCCCCCAGGGCATCTGGCTGGACCAGGTAGACCTCAGTCTGATCCACCCACACACACATTTCCCCCTGTCCATCCTCCAACTTATTTCCACCGTATAAGGAAATAACAGATTGAAAACAGATCAGCCAAAATCACAATGCCCCTATATAAGTCAATGGTGCGACCTCATTTGGAATACTGTGTGCAGTTCTGGTCACCACACCTTAAAAAGGGTATTATAGCTTTGGAAAAAGTGCAGAAAAGGGCAACTCGAATGATAAAAGGGTTGGAACACTTTCCCTATGAGGAAAGGTTAAAGCGCTTAGGGCTCTTTAGCTTGGAGAAACAACGGCTCAGGGGTGACATGATCGAGGTTTATAAGTATGCATGGGATAGAGCA
>NW_015166486.1:271920-299312 GCF_001447785.1 Gekko japonicus | reverse complement strand
AGTTGCCAGCTCCAGGTTGGGAAAAACTGGAGATTTTTGGGGTGGAGCCTGGGGAGGGCGGGGTTTGGGAAGGGAAAGGTCTTCCGTGGGATGTAATGCCATAGGAGCCCACTTTCCAAAGTGGCCGTTCTGTCCAGGTGAACTGATCTCTGTTGCATGGAGATCAGCTGGAATCCCAGGACATCTCCAGACTGGAGTCTGGCAACCCTGCCCACTGAAGGCCCGCCCAGAGCAGGGTGCCCTTCCAGAAACTGGCATTCAAAGGCCTACTCCCTCTGAACATGGTTAATAGCTACTGAGGGACCTCTCCTTCTTCTGATTTGTCCATTTCCCTTTTTAAAGATAGCAACTATCATTACATGGACGGCTTCTAGAGGGAATTGGATAAGCATATGGAGCAGAGGTCCATCAGTGGCTATTAGCCACAAGGTATAGATAGGAGCTGCGGTGGCTCAAGTGGTTGAGACGCTGAACTGCAGGCTGTGGAAGGTCGGTAGTTCAGCAGTTCGAGACCCAGGTGCCGCATGATGGAGTGAGCTCCCGTCTCTAGTTCCAGCTCCTGCCAACCTAGCAGTTCGAAAGCAAGAAATTGCAAGTAGATAAATAGGTACCACTTTGGTGGGAAGGAAACAGCGTTCTGTGCGCCTTGGTGTTTAGTCATGCCGGCCACATGACCACGGAAACATCTTCGGACAGCGCTGGCTCTTCGGCTTTGAAACGGAGATGAGCACCGCAACCCTAGAGTCGGACTCGACTGGCTTTCGAGCAAGGGAACCTTTACCTTTACTGTAGATAGGAACTCTCAGGCTGGGGCAAGGGATGCTTCTTGGTGCTTGGGGGGGGGGGGGGGGGGGCCCGGGGCTGCTTCTTGGTGCTCGGGGGGGGGGGCGTGCAACAGTGTCCTGGCCCCATGGTGGACCTCCTGATGGCACCTGGTATTTCTGGCCACTGTGTGATACAGAGTGTTGGACTGGATGGGCCATTGGCCTGATCCAACATTGGCGTCTCTTATGTCCTTATGTACATCCCATGGCAGTGACTTCCCCAAGTCATTTATAAATTAGGTATTAAAAGTTGGCTTCCATGCCATAGGCTTCCCCTATCATGGTGCTCGATCATCTTTGTCTCCCTTAAACTGCAAGGCCTCCAAACTGTTCAGCTTTTTTGTTGCATGACAAATCAGACCAGGCAGGAGAATGTGGCTCTCCACAAATTCCTCCCACGCTCGTTCCCTTAGATCCTGCTGGGGGTGCGATTTGAGGCCGGCTGAATACAAAGCTCCCCCCAGGAGCAGGCTTTCTTATTTGTCTGCTTAAACACTTATTATTCGGATTGCCCCCAAGTCCATTTGGGCTCATTCCTTCCAAAATGTATAAGCCAAATGCCTCCGGGAAGCTGGGCAAGAAGGCAAGAGCTACCCCTCTTGTTGCCCCCTCCCCATCCTTTATTTTCTTTACTGCATTTGTACCCCACCTATCTCATCAATGGGGACTCAAAACAGCTTACACAATTATCTACGCCTCCGTTTTATCCTCACAACAGCCCTGCAAGGTAGGTTAAGGTTGAAAGCATGTGACTGGCCCAAGGTCACCCAGCAAGCTTTCATGGCAGAGTGGGGATTCAAACCTGGGTCTCCTACACTGTCGGTGGACACTCTCACTATACCACACTGGCTCTCCGTCTGGCACACGCTGCCTCTGACCATGGAGATTTAATTAACTCAGGGCTAACCTGACAGTTGGAGTTGTGGTGACTCAAGCGGTTAAGACGCTGAACTGCAGGCTGGAAGGTCGGTCGGTAGTTCAGCAGTTCGAGACTGGAGTGCTGCATGACGGAGTGAGCTCCCGTCTCTGGCCCCAGCTCCTGCCAACCTAGCAGTTCGAAAGCAAGAAATTGCAAGGAGATAAACAGAAGTGATGCCGGCCACATGACCACGGAAACGTCTTCGGACAGCGCTGGCTCTTCGGCTTGGAAACGGAGATGAGCACCGCAACCCTAGAGTCGGATTCAACTGGCTTTCGAGCAAGGGAACCTTTACCTTAACCTGACAGTTAATGAGCGATTTGTTTGCCAAGCCTCACCCCCACCCCAGAAACGGAGCACCAGCTGCCCTCTGGAGCCAGCCGCAATCATGGCGTTGTCCCTCCTAGGCCTGAATATGACATCAGTCAGTTGAAAGTTAACAGGGGGGCAAATTGCAATGGAAAAGTTGGATCCGATTCAGTTATTCAACGGAAGAGTGAGAAGGAGAAAGCTCTGTGGAGAGAGATGCTGAGTAAAGTCTGAATACACCAAGCAACCACTGAGCTGAGACTAGCTGCCTGCAAATGGATGGATGGAGGGTCTGGCAAATCCCAGGGGGAATAATCAGCACATTGGTGCTTTGATGCCAGTTCGCAGATCAAATGAGGAAAAGGAATCCAAGGGCCAAGAAGTGCCACCTTTGGATTCCATTAATTGCTCTCAGTTGGCCATTCATTAACACATATAGGTGAAAAGCAAATCAACGCTGATCAGTCCAGCTTCCGCGCTGCGGCTCCCAAGTCAGAGTCTTGTCTTTCTTCCAAGCTGCTGAGGGCAGCGTGTGTGGTTCTTCCCTCCTCTGCTTTAACCTCACAACAACCCTGTGAGGGAGGCTAGGCTGAGGGGAAGAGACTGATCAGTCCAAGGTCACCTAGTGAGCCTCAAGACTGGGTCGGCATTTGGACCTGGGGCGTTCCCATCTCATAGTCCAGTTGTCTTACCGTTAAACCAGAAACCCCCAATATGGCGCCAGACACCTTTTCTGAAGCCCAACAAGTGTTTCTAGAAGGTGGGTGGGGCCAGTTAGGGCTTTAACTAAGTGAGGCTTCTGACTGGCCATTGGAGATTTGATTGGCTGTACAGACATTTTAAAATGTTGCTTTGGTAGTAGCTGTCGCCACAGCACAAAGATCTTCACTGTATGTCTGAAGGAAAGCTGCAGCAGCCATTCTGTGGCCGGCTCCGCCTTCTGAGGCAGCCATTTTGTGTCAGAATTCCAAAGGTGCCCATCTCATCCGTCAGCTCAGATGCACAGTTAGAGGAGCGCTTGATAGTAGCAGCCTCCGCCATCATTACAGGGAACGTGTGGATATGAACATATAAAGCAGGGTTGTCAAACATGCAGCCCGGGGGCCAGATCAGGCCCCTGGAGGGCTTCCAACAGGCCCGCAGTGGAACTGGCCATCTCCTGCTTCCAGTTCTGCTGCTGCTGCTGCATCATAGCTTGCTTCACCAGACTCTCTTAATCACTCAGCCATTTCATGTTTTCCCCTGGGTCCTAGACTCTGAGCATGAGATTTCTGTGGTGAATGTCAATCAATCAAAAGTAGGCTTGCAGCTAACAGAGCTAATGTTTTAGGCATGTTTTTATTTTAAGTAAAAAAAAAAACACCTGTGTGTTTGTGTCCTTTATAAAGTTTATATCTCCACTCCCTGGCATTACATTTTATGACACACACGGCCTGGCCCAACAAGGTCTCATTTATGTCAGATCCGGCCCTCATAACAAATGAGTTCGACACCCCTGATGTAAAGCCACTGTGCAGAGACAGCCCACCTGTTCAGCTTGCCCGGTGCTCTCTGTTCTGACTGGAAGCGCCCCCCCCCCCCAAGACCGTGGGCAGACATCGGCCTTTCCTGGCCCTCCTGCCTGAAATTAGACATATCTGAACAGGCCCTTTTTCATGTTGTGTGTTGTTGGCACAAGCCCCATTTCTATTGCCAGCATTCCCATTTCTTTTGTTTCGTTTAGGCCATTGACGCAAAAGCAGACGTGGACCTTAAGGGCCATGTTTCTCTCGGGTTTCATTAGCCTGCTCATTAAGAAACATGACCGTAGTTTCATCCCAAGCAGGGACAGCTCTCAGAAACTGCGGTTCTCTAATCAAAACAACGTGTCCGTGACTGGGAGTGAACTTCTCTCTTTCCACACACAAACCCTGCACGCTTCCTTTAAGCAACGGTCCTTCTCTAGGTGGATTATCGATTGGCATCTGTAAGAATATGTTTGGGAAAGTTGATGTTGTATTCCTGGAATATGTATGAATGAGCCCTCCACATATATGCCGGGCGTATTATGTTTCCAGGATTTATTTTCTGTCTCTGGCATGGGCTCTCTAGCAGACGGACCTTTAGCCACAACAGCAACGGGAGAGGAAATTGGCTGCCATCACATTCTCCATCCCAGAAACCAGGCTTGAGTCCAAGTGTGGTCAGTGAATGGTTGCCAATCTCCTGGTGGCAGCTGGAGAGCTCCTGGGACGACAACTGATCTCCAGGCCACAGAGAACGGGGAGAAAACGGCCACTTTGGAAGGTGGACTCTATGGTATTATATCCTGTAGTGTATTCAAAGCTGCCTTGAATGCATGATACGTTGTGAAACATCTAATTGAAGTGTAATGTAAAGCTTTATCCCGGGCTAGGATCCAAATCCATCCAATCGTGTTACTAGCCCAGGAAGCACCTAACCAATCACTTTCAAGCAAGCTCCCTGAGCGGGAACGTCCGTGATTGGTCCTTATGTGAACAACCTTATTGGTTGGTATTTGTACAGTGGGTGTGGCTACGTTAGCCGGGAATGTTTAAAATGTGTAATGTGTAAGCTGTTCTGGCTATCAGATGTTGATCCGTGTTGGAGTTGTGTTCGAGTGGAAGAATAAAGTTGTGTTCTTGCTGAATCACTCTCCGACTGCTTTGTTCAGCGAGCGACTTAACAACTCCAAAGTACAGCTATCAGTTCCTCTGGCAAAAATGTCTGCTTTGGCACCACATTCCCACTGAGATCTCTCCCTTACTCAAACTCCACCCTCCGCAGGCACCACCTCCAAAACTCCAGGGATTTCCCACCTGGGAGCTGGCAACCCTCACACAAACCAGTAGGGATGCCAGCCTCCACGTGGGACCTGGGGATCCCCTTGGAATTACAGCTCACCTCCCAACTACAGAGATCGGTTCCCGTGGAGAAAACGGATGCTTTGGAGGGTGGACTCCGTGGCATTCTACCCCACGGAGGTCCCTGTCCTCCCCCAAGCTCCACCCCCAAACCTCCAGGAGCTTCCCAACCTGGATCTGGCAACCCAGGGCTGACACCTCTATCCAAGATTCCACTAAAAAGCAATCTTGGAAAGAACTCCCTCAAGTTATTGTAGCTGGAAACATCCCAAACGGGCTTAGCAGGAGCATAGGGTAACATAGGGATGCTTTATTTATTTGAGGGATTGCCAAATTATAAGGGAACACAGCGCCTAGGATCACGGCTAGCGCAAGGGGAGCACGCTGGGCGGAACGGACCCACAGTCTGGCTCAGCAAGAGGGAGTTTCTTATATCGAGTTTCAGCTCTCGCTCCTGTTGTTGATACCTCAGGAGTTATCGTGACCCTGTGGCCGCTGGCTGGGACCCATCTCGGGCCTTCCAGGCCAGGCTCTCTCCGTAACCTTAGACCCTCCAAAAACAGCAGCTCCTCCTCCGGCTCTGTAGACTTTAATCCCTGCCCTTTTGCCAACATTAGAGGGGCATCCGACCAGGAGGGGAGGATCCTACAGAGCTGGCTGAAGTCTGTTTCGCAGCTTTCTGGAGTCGGGCACATGAACTTGACGGTCTGAGCAAAAAGAAATCCAGGGCCCCATCTCGCTCGCTTGATGGAGCTCGGGACCCCCGTCCAAGAGAAGCCGCCCCCCAACTCTCTAGAGAAGCCGCCCCACAACGCTGTAGCCGTCAATCAGGAGGATCCGGGGCCAAGCGGCTGCAGGAAGCGATGCCCGTGGATTCCTTCCAACTTCTGGGAGGAGGCAAAGAAGATACTGGTGCTGGCAGGACCCCTGGTAAGAGGCGCAGTTTGCCACTCGTAGGCCAAGGGGGAAACTCCGTGCGGGATGGACGTTGGAAGGTTTTAAAGGCTTACTGCCTTTCCTCGGAAACCTCCCATTTTTTCCCTTCCTTGTTCTGATTACTGTCAATTTTGTTAATGGTTTCTGAAGCATCATCAATGCCACTGAAGTTGCCCATGCCACTGAGACAGCACAGAGCTGAGGGAGATATACAAAACCTTATTTCAGAGCTTGCTTCTTTTTTTTGCCATCAGCTGGCTTACGGTGACCCTGTAGGGTTTTCATGGCAAGAGATGTTCAGAGGTAGTTTGCCATTGCCTGTCTCGGCGTCACGACCCTGGTATTCCTTGGAGGCCTCCCATCCAAGTACTAGCCAGGGTCGACCCTGCTTAGTTTCCGAGATCTGAAAAGATCAGGCTCATAGTGGAGCTACGGACAGGCAAGTTTCCTCCCCTCAACAGGGATGTCTTTTTTTTTTGCGAGTAAGGTTAAGACAGGAGGCAGCTAGCTTTGAATCGACTGAACAGAACGAGTTTCTGTCTACAGTTAAGCTTGGGTCTGTGTTCAGGATCCATCGTCTGTTGAAACCCTGCTTCCCTGGAATGTCTGGATGAAGAGGATGGCTGGTACCAAACCACGATTTCAAACGAGGGGTTGGAGATGGTTTTGTGCTTTGTCGTGATGTCTGAATTAACAAACTATGTTTTGTTGAGTAGCGGACATGCCGGGGCTCGTGGGCAAGACAGAGATTCCCTTACTTGCATCTAGTGATATCTGAATGCAGTCTTTAAGTACATTGCAAGTGAGTCTTCCCAAAACAGTTGGAGAGGCTGCTTTTCAGGAGCTGGGAAACCCTCTTCAGGTGCCCTGACTTTTCTCTCCCCAGACGATCATCCAGCTACTGGTGTTTATGATCCATGTTGTCAGCTCAATATTCTGTGGCCATCTCGGCAAGGTGGAACTGGCATCAGTCACGCTTGCCATTGCAGTGAGTACAGTTGTTGTTGTTGTTTTCTAATGTTCTGTGCAAGGCCTCTTCACTCTCTTGGGAGAGCGGTGTGTCATGTGAGGCCAGTGGGTTGCCAATCTCAGCTGAGGCCAGAGTTCTCCTGAAACTACAACAGACCTCCAGAAAGAGATGAGTTCCCCTGGAGGAAATGGCCGCTTCAAAGAGAGCCAGTTTGGTGCAGTGGTTAGGAGTGCAGACTCTAATCTGGAAGAACCAAGTTTGATTCCCCACTCCTCCACAGGCAGCTGCTGGTGTGACCATGGGTCAGTTACAAGTTCTCTCAGAACTGTTCTATCAAGGGCAGTTCTTGAGGGCTCTCTCAGGAAGGAGGGCTCCAGAGCAAACTAATGTATGTAGTAGCCAAATCGCTCGCTCACAACTTTAATGCCAGTAGCTCACAAGGTAGAATTTTTGCTCACAAGACTCCACAGCTTACAGGGAGCATTGCTCACAGGGTGTCTGTTGGACGGAGGGGAAGGGAAAGGAGTTTGTAAGCCGCTCTGAGACTCCTTCAGGAAGTGAAGAACGGAGTATAAACAGCCCCACTTACCTCACAGGCAGTGTTCCCTCTAAGTTGAGTCAGTGTGAGCTAGCTCACAGGTTTTTAGCCTCCAGCTCACACATTTTTGTCTTAGCTCAGGAAGGATGGCTCCAGACAGGCCCGTAGCTAACGTGGGGCCCACGGGGCCTGGCCCCTCCCATTTCTTCTGGGCCACCTCCCTCCCGGGCTGTCCCCAAAGTGCCTCAACTCACCATCTGTGCACCACTTTGCACTCTGACTGAGAAACACCCCCACTTAAATCTTCTTTGGACTGCAAAGACCCGGGGTGGAATTCTTCTTCTTCTTCTTCTTCTTCTTCTTCTTCTTCTTCTTCTTCTTCTTCTTCTTCTTCTTCTTCTTCTTCTTCTTCTTCTTCTTCTTCTTCTTCTTCCTCCTCCTCCTCCTCCTCCTCCTCCTCCTCTTCTGGTGGACTCTATAGTATCACATCCCCACAGAGCTCGCTCTCTCCCCAAACTCTCCCTTCCCCTGTCAATGCCCTCAAATCTCCAGGAATTTCCGAAACCGGAGCTGGCAACCTGAGGTGAGGTGAGGGGAAGGCATGACATAAAATACGAACAGAGCAACCTTAAATGAGAATGGGGAAGTCATTCTGCTGGGGCCATGCCAGGTTGCGAGAGGGCTATCCATTCACAGAGGCAGGCTACCTCCGAATGCCAGTTGTTGGGGGACAAGAACAGGAGGAGGCTGAGGCCTCTGGCCTCTTACTTGTGGGCCCTTCGAGGCATCTGAATGACTACCGTGAGAAAGAGGACACTGCGCTGCACGGACGGTTGGTCTGATACAGCAAGCCTATTCTTCTTAAAGGAGTTTCAACTGCTTGAAATCTTTGTCTGAACTCATGTCACCTTTTTGCATGTCCTCTCTTCAAGACGGCTCCTTTCAGACAGCCAGGAAACCTTCACCCAAAAGAACAGACTGCCCTTTCCAACACATGCATCCATTCCCTGCCTCCCCAATAACAATTTTCTCTCTCGCTCTCTCTGATGCTTTCTAGGTGATAAACGTAACAGGTATCTCTGTCGGATTCGGTTTGTCTTCAGCCTGCGATACGTTAGTATCACAGGTGAGTAACTGGGACTGCTCTTGTGTCCGATCCACAGCGATTTGAAATGTCCATAATATTTCTTATTTTACATGATTTATTCTGGCCCTGGGAAGGGACGGAGAGTTAAGCAGCTGCTGACGCTCTTGTGTCTACAAAATACTGGAAACCTAATTCACCCTCTGAGATCTAGAAGCCAATGCATAGATGCGTTCTTTGAAGCCTATCTTGAAGCCATCACGGCTAGAACCTTGATTAAACAAATAAAATGGAGTCTCAAAAAACAATCAAATAAAAGTGTCTCTGGCAGTTATGGCAGTCAAACTTTCCTCTGTTCTGAATAGGCTTGCCAAGTCCCCCGCTCAATACTCACTGGCCCGGATCGAGGCCGCCAGGGGAAACCCCACCCCCAAATGCCGGGAAAGTGCAAACGTGCCTGGCTTGATGATGTCACCCGGAGGCGACATCATCATGCCGGGCACGTTGCGGGGGGACGCTCTATGATCTGAGGGAAAACTCTATGGTTTTCCCTCGAATCATAGTGGTCCCGCCCCCAATGTGACTGATGCGATGACGTCACTTCCGAAAAGCTCCAGGACGGGAACCGGGACTCCCCCGCTCTAAGGTAAGTTGCACTTGGCAACCCTAGTTCTGAATGAGCCAATTTCCATATCCCGTATATCCTCTCCATATAGTGAATAATTCAGGATACAACCGAATTGGCAGCCTTGCCGTTGCAGCTTGAAAACCAATCTTGTTCCTCCCTGGCACAAACTGAACCCCAGAACCTTTTCAATTTGGCACTGTTTTGGGTTCCCCCTCACCAGATTTCTGCCCCACTCAATGGACGCAGCTTCTCGTGCCATCTTTGCTTAATCATGTCAAGATGGCATCTAAGGAATAATGAATCACATTAAAATGGGGACAGATGGTGCAAAGGAAGCCAAGAAACTGAGAAGAATAACAAAAACAAATGACACTGCAGAGAGAATGTATTGCTCAAGGTCTAATACCACTAAAGTGTTACTTAAAGGCATATGTCTCAAACATAATAAATGAGAAAATCATGCATGGAAATTAGACTGTAAATCTTTTAGTACGATCCACATGTACTTATTGCTTATTAAAGCACAAAAGCTATGAAACTAATACATAAGTATAAAGAAGCCTTCCTAAAGCAGTAAATGGGCTGTATACAGTCCTTGAAAACACTGTAATCTTCTTTGCAGGGGTCATTTTGTAGAAAAAGAGGTGCAGGAGCTCATTAGCATACCTCATTAGCATAACATTTGCATATGCCACACCCCCTGACATAACTGGAAGTGTGTCAGAAGGCAACACCCACTGCTCAACTGGACTGTTTTGGATTGCTAGCTATTGGGGGAGGGGAACGTGCAGATCTGTCCTCGCAAAGGAGGGAGAGCTGGTACCTGAATAAAATTTGGTATTAATGGTGCCACTGGACTGTTTTGGATCGGGGGGGCGGGGGGGCTCTGCAACTTACCTGGCTGCTTCTTGCTCTGACTGAGGGCTGCTGGGAGCAGGGGGTGGGGCTTGTTGCATGTGCCCGCCCCCTGGGCTCTTTACTGCCGGAGGTCCGCTCCTGTGCGTTCCTGCAGGAAATGACCTCTGCTTCTTTGCTATTTCTCAGTTTCAAACTTTCAGGTCTGCAGGGAGGCTGAGAAACCAGGCTGACGTCTCCTGTCAGCTGAGAGAGTTTCGATTCTACTTCTTCAGAGCCAATATATTCTTATGGAACTAATACAAATAACAAAACAAGCACAACATCTTGTATACAGATATTCAAAACACACTTAGTATCTCCGTGGTCCCATTGTATTTCGTGTAAAGAAACTGAGAACAGCAGCAATTTAAACAGGCAGAATGGAAAGGCTTGCAATAATGACTTACAAAAACATAACAAATTGGAAAGGGGCTGCTCTGTGGATCCCTTGTAGTAATACTATAAGCGCAGGTTTGTTTACACGCTTGACACACCTTCTTTTCCCAGACCTATGGCGGGAAGAACATGAAGCGTGTGGGGACCATCCTGCAACGGGGGGTCCTCATCCTTCTGCTTTGCTGCTTCCCCTGCTGGGCCATTTTCATCAACACGGAACAGTTCCTCTTGCTCATCCGACAGGACCCGGAAGTCTCCAGGTGAGGGGGAATCTGGGCCTGGCGTAGTTCAGGAGGAGGACAGGATTATTTGCCAGTGGGTTTCTTGCTGGCTGCACACATGCTGGAGTAACAGTAATTCAGTGTTAAATTCCGTGCAGGAATATCCAATGGTAGACAGCCGCCATTTTCCTTGAGATGTTTGAAAGAGACTGATTCAAATGTAACCATAAGAACATAAGAGAAGCCATGTTGGATCAGGCCAATGGCCCATCCAGCCCAACACTCTGTGTCATGCAGCGGCCAAATCCCAGATGCCGTCAGGAGGTCCACCAGCGGGGCCAGAACTCCAGAAGCCATGTTGAAAAGGGTGCTCTAGCCAACTATGTCCAGGAGGAACAAAGTGGCTGCCTTGCTAGGGTTGCCAGCTCCAGCTTGTGAAATTCCTGGGGGCGTGGGGGTGGAGCCTAGGAAAGGTGGAGTTTGGGGAAGGGGTTAGGGCGGGAGCTCCACAGGGACGTGAGGGGCCATAGAGGCTGCCCTCTAAAGTAGCCCTTTCCTCCAGGGGACAGAAGATCTCTGTCATCTGGAGATCAGTTGTGATTCCAACTGGGGATAATTCCAAGCCCCACCCGGAGTTTGGTAACTGTGGCGCGCTGCTTATCTGGGGGGTTGTTTTTACTTTAAAATTACTCTTTGTATATAAACTGGGTAGTTTCTGCTGCCACCAGGAATTCAAAATTCCAAAAATCTCTCTCTGCTGCTGGTAATGTGACCTAGGGTCTGGGCATGTCAGAGGGTATATGTGGCCCTGAGGAAGGATTGAACTGAATTCTGGGATATACTTAAAGAAAATTTGATTTATTGATTAAAGAACAAAAATACGTTGCTGGTTATCTTTAACTGTTTTGGGAATAAAGAACTTGTAAATATAACTGGGTAGGTATCACACACAGTCCTTCTGACATTAAAACTCCAAGTTGACAGGATTCTCTCTCGTATATGCAGCCACACTGGCTAAGCTCTTTTTCTTATGGACTCTCTCTAAACTTTACAGTCACTTAGACTCGAGCGTCACATCCTGGCGACGGCGGTGCAACGCGTATCGCTGTCCCCCGCGGCAGGGATCCTGTGAAGACGCACGGATCCCCCGCTGCGGCTTGGCAGCCCTAGGCCATTCTCTCCAGGGGAACTGACCTCTGTTGCCTGGAGACCAGTTAAAATAGCAGGAGTGCTCCAGCCACCGCCTGAAGATTGGCAACCCGACACTAAGGACTGCACCTCTAGCAGTGGTTGCCTTTGCAAAGGGGCACTCAAGCCACCTATTTGCATCTAGGAGGACCAAAGGAAGAAGATTAATCCAGCGGAAGGAATTATGGGATCGCTGCTACGTTTAAAGAGGGAATGCAGAAGAATGAGCCTCCCAAGCAGAAACAGATGCCCTTGTAATTCTCCACGCTTTCCTACTTGGTGCAAAGGATTGTGGGATTGCCGCTCTTTGCATTTCATTTCTACCTGCCTGAAGCCTGCTTTCTCATGGGGCGACCCCTGAAAATGCACACTTCAGCAGTGTCAGAAAACAAGCTTAGAAAATAATTACTTTGAGGCTGCTATAAAGAAATGCCTTCTAGACCTGGTAGCTGGATTTTGGGGGCGAGGCTACATGGTCTGTTCTAATTTCTCTCTTCTCCCTCCCTTGACAGACTCACTCAGGTTTACGTTATGATCTTCATTCCGGCACTTCCTGTAAGTCTCACCCTGTTTCTTCCACAACACAATGTGGCCCTCGGCTGCCCAGTTACTCACTTGCTCCTTATTGGCTTCCAGAAGATTCCTATGCCGTTTGGCAGCCATGTGGCAGGCAGAAATCCAATAGGCAAAGCTCTTAATAACCATCACCGTGTCCATGGCTGGCCCATCACCACCCAGCACTTCACAGATACAAACACCCCTGTCTTCAGGGGTCATTTAGTAGAAAAAGAGGTGCAGCAGCTCATTAGCATAACTCATTAGCATAATTTATTTGCATATGCCACACCCCCTGACATCACCGGAAGTGTGTCAGAAGGCAACACCCACCGCTCAGGCTCCACTGGACTGTTTTGGATTGCTAGCTATTGGGGGAGGGGGGAAGGACGTGCAGATGTGTCCTCGCAGAGGAGGGAGAGCTAGTACCTGAATAAAACTTGGTCTTAAAGGTGCCACTGGACTGTTTGGGGCCGGGGGGGGGGGGCTCTGCAACTTACCTGGCTGCTTCTTGCTCTGACTGAGGGCTGCTGGGAGCAGGGGGGGGGGCTTGTTGCATGTGCCCACCCCCTGGGCTCTTTACTGCCGGAGCTCCGCTCCTGTGCGCTCCTGCAGGAAATGACCCCTGCCTGTCTTCATCCCAAGGACTACACCCTGAACACCCTGGGCTTCTGCGACACATGAGACTACAGAGCCCTTCCAATCATTTCCCTAGCAGTTGCCGGCCCTGTGTAGCTACAAAAGCCTTTGTTCTTTAGGCTAAAGACATACTAGAGACACCCGATTGTCCTACAACCTGTTTATGAAATGAACCTTGTCTTGTAGCCTGTGAAACAGGCAGGTGTGCACATGGCACCTTCATAGGCACACGCTGACTTATGTGTACACTGGATGCATCCACACACACACACAGGCACACTTGGAGGTTTATCTTCTAGAGACCCTAAGGAAGGGACCGGGCCTTGAAGGATGACAGTGCAGGTGACACACACCAATAAAATAGGCAGAAATTAGGACAACATTAGGGACAGTGATTTATCGAAGACAGGGACCAGAAAGAGGGGCTGCCCCTGGTAAAGCAGGACATTTGGAGCATATGTCATCATGGAGTCATTTTGCAACATGGTTCTTGATTTAAAGAGCCAGCATGGTGCAGTTGTTAAGAGCGACAGACTCTAATCTGGAGAACCGGGCTCGATTCCGCATTCCTCCAAATGAAGCCGGCTGGGTTACCTTGGGTCAGTCACAGCTCTTTCAGAGTTCTCTCAGCTCAAAAACATAAGTCTAGCTCGCCAACTAGTGGTGTATAATGCTAAGACAGCTAGAAATTCAGGCTGCCAAACTATCTTAGGATCTCCTGGCTATACTACCCACAATTCCATACGATAATTGTTATTACTTAAAAATAATACCCCTGCACTTGAAGTCCTTGTCTCTTTTAAAAATGAATTGTTCCGACTGTGTACATCCCTTAAATGATTCCCTGCATTGGTTGATATCTCTAGTGCGCTTCTCCTCTTGGGAGCGAGGTTCAAGTCCTGTAGCATCTTAAAGACAAACAGGATTTCCAGGGTAGAAGCTTTTGAGAGTCAAGTCTCCCTTCAGGGTTACAGTTGGGATCACATGACTGTCAAAAGCACATTGGTTCATTTATGAAACTCGGGATAAAGGAGGCTGTGTCTTTCGACAGAAAGAGGGTGAGGTGGGAGCGCCTCCTCTCTGCTCTGAGTCTGCACTGTTGTCTTCTCTTTCTGCAGGCAACCTTTATTTATCAGTTAGAGACGAGGTATTTGCAAAACCAGGTAAGTAGCCTCTTCCTCTTATTTCCTCCATGTAAGGGAGGTCAACTTTGGGGCATTTTCCTGCAAACTCCCTCGGCAAGAATGGAAAGGTCCCACACAGCTGCTTCCAGAGCCCGTGACAAAATATTGGGAATGTTTCTTTTCTTTTCATGATGGCTTGGTGTAGAGAGCCAGTTTGGTGTAGTGGTTAAGTGCGCAGACTCTAATCTGGGAGAACCGGGTTTGATTCCCCACTTCTCCACTTGCACCTGCTGGATGACCTTGGGCAAGCCATAGTTCTGTCAGAGCTGCTCTTGAAACAGCAGTTTATGTCAGAGCTCTCTCAGCTCCACCTACCTCACAGGGTGTCTGTTGTAGGGAGGGGAAGGGAAAGAAGTTTGTAAGCCATTCTGAGACACTGAGTGAAAAGCAAAGTATAAATCCTCCTCCTCCTTTTTCAGTTTCCAAACATCTTACAATACAATGCCTGGTCATAAAGCATTTTAGTATATTAATTACAATATTATCTTATAGAGTATATTAAAACAGTTACTTTCAACAATAACAATTAACTAAACATTACAAATATAACAACAGCCTATAATAATTCGGAATTATATCATTTCCCATCATATAAACCAAACTGCTGTGAATTTAGGATTGTATGGGTCTGGGGATGAATTAGAAATGGGAATGTTGCTTAATGACTTATTGGTATCTCCTCAATGGGCCCTGCATGCTAAGAGATGGCTCGGGGCTTGGAAGAAATGACCCCCACTTGCTGACAAAGGGAGGAAGGAGATACATGTCTGTCTGGAAAGAAAGCAGAGTTTTAAATTCTGGGATGGGGAGAGGAGCGGGCAGACAGAGCTGTGAGCTGGCTGAAGCACCTTGGGGATGCAGGATGGATCTCTTACTGGGGATCCAGTGATGTGGGACGGAGGATCTGCCGCCTGTGCCGCTTTGCATCCACCTCTGCGCTACTGGCCTAGTTGCACATCACACAAATGTTGCAAAAACGCCACAAGCCTCTAATGCACTCTCCTCCTCCTCCAAAAGGAACTGACCCAGATAAGTGCTGCCCTAGGAACTTCTCACCATGCAAAGAAGCAGGGTGCATGCGCTTCTTGCAAGTGACAGCAAAAGCAGGGAAGGAAAAGGCTGAGAGCAATGGTTCCACATGGCAGCCATTTCCATGGTGGCACCCATGTGCATGGACTCTCCCCACCCCAAGAAATCCACCCACCCAGGGCTCTTTTTGTAGAAAAAACCCAGCAGGAACTCATTAGCATAATAAGCCATACCCAACAGCAGAAACTCATTAGCATATCAGGCCACACCCCTGATAGTACAGCTCATTAGCATATTAGGCCATACCCCCATGTTACCAGAAGTGTGGTCATCCAGCCACACCCACCTTTTGCTTCTTATTCTGTTTACCATGTTTGTTGTCAAAACCCAGGGCCTTTTTTTGTAGCAGGAACTCCTTTGCATGTTAGGCCACACACCCCTAATGTAGCCAATTCCGATGAATTTCTGCTGTTGGGTGTGGCCTGTTATGCTAATGAGCTCCTGCTGGGCGTGGCCAACTCAGGAGCCAGCTGGAACTCCATTCCTGTGCGTTCCTGCCCAAAAATAGCCCTGCACCCACCCCAATCTTTGCTCTCATGTCAACAAGCCGTGGGTGACTATCTACAAACCCTCTTGAATGTTTCTGTGGGCTGACTGTTAAGTCGCTCGCTTAGCAAAGTAGTCGGAGAGTGATTCAGCAAAGGTTCAACTTTATTCAACAACTCAAGCACAACTCCAACACAGATCAACATCTGATAGCCAGAACAGCTTTTGCATTAAAGCTGTTCCCTTTTTAAACTCTCCCGGCTAATGTAGCCACGCCTACTATACAATTATCAACCAATAAGGTTGTATACATAAAGGACCAATCACGGATGTTCCCGCTCAGGGAGCTTGCTGACCAGTGATTGGTTGGTTCTTCCTGGGCTAGCAATGTGATTGGATGGATTTGGATCCTAACCCAGGACGAAGCTTAACATGGCAAGTCAATTATGTAGTTCACATATCGTTATGTATTCAATGGCAGCTATTGAATACATTACACTGACCCACGTTTAAATTATTCCCTTCCTTTTTGGCACTGAACACTGGTTGTGGCTTTGGAATTAATCCTGATCAATGTTTTTTACAACTGGATTTAACTTGTTCAATTAGCAACTGAATTCATTTAGATTTTAATATTGTTCTAATCATAGGTCGATTAGTGTTGTGGCAATTTTTTAAAAATTAAAAAGTAGGGAAAAGCTATTTTGATAAAGAAATACAATTATGATCAACCACCTGGAGGTTTAATTATGAAAATGTATTCCATGCTAACTAAATCTAGAATGTGCTTCATTAAAGCTACATTAGAAAATGGAGCAGGATCCATATCAATTTAGAGGAATGGGAGGTATATTTGGAATTGTGCAGTACCTGAACTTATCCCTATGAGTTTAAAATAAAATGACTTAAAAAATTTGTTTCAAAGGTATCTCACTAAGCAGAGGTATAAACGTACACCGGATCGGTGTTTCTGTATGGCTCATCTGTATGGCTCATATACCTAAGTCATGTTCAAAAACGTAACCTTTTTGGAAATTTGTAATTCAGTTTGTTAACTGAAGATTAAGAGACTAGTAGCACTTTAAAGATTAACAAAATTTGGGGCAGGGGAGGAGCTTTTGTGAGTCACTGCTCACTTCTCTAGATGACTGAAGAAGTGTGCAGGAGCGGATTAAGGTTCACGGGTGCCCTAAACACTTACCAAGCTTGGTGCCCCCCTCCTTTCCACACTGTCCCAGTCCATTTTAGTTGTTGACTTGTCTGACCAGATATACAATGCAGGTTGCAGCAATACAAAAATTTATTCATAAGATAACACAATATACTGTACAAACTAAGCCAAGCTTGGGCTACATAAAGTTCTACAAAAATGCAATACAACATCTGTTTTAATATTTCACAAGTTAAATGTATCAAAGTTCCAATATTCACCCTTTCCCCAACTTTGTGGTGCCCCCTTTGGCCCTGGTGACCTAGGCAGCGCTCTCTCTCTCTCTTTTGTGGGAATGTGTATAAGTGTCATTAATATTTTCTGTTATTTTTGCCATTGTGCACATATTCCATAGTTTGGAAAGCCAATTCTGTCTATTCGGGCCATTTGTATTTTTCCATTTTGCGACTACTGTATTCTTAGCTGCTGCAAGTAAGATAGCTACTGTTTTATTAATGCTATTTGATCCAACTTCCATAATCCAGTGGTTCAAAATAATATGTTCCATTGTAAATCGCAACGCGATTCCAGTTATCAACTTAATTTGCGCTATAATGTCCTTCCAAAATTTCTGTATCTTGATCTCTCTTAATGAAATATTGGGTGGTAACATACCCCTTGATCCCCAACAAATTATTCTGTTGGGCTGTTTGAAAGGACATGATTCCCTTTCAGATATAGAGCCGCTGCTAAACTGGCAATAGCAGAAAAATGGGAAAAAATTAGAACTTCCCTTGGAGGGGCAATAGTTTCAATGTGTGTTACTTAAATTAACATATTATCAAAGGGCACATGGAAATAATTTTCAGCACTCATACACATTTCATGAACATTGGCTATGTTCTATAATGTTTTGGAATAACAAGATATCAGAGAAAGCGTTTCCTTGTGCATTTTGCCAGCCATTTTAGTGCTTCTTTGTTTCTTTCTGTCATTGGGGTTATGTTTCATGTTGCATTTGGGAAAATCCAATTAAAATATATATAAGTGTCAGCTATACTGCCATAAGGGTTGGGGGTGGGATGGTTGCTTGCCCTGTGTACCAAGTACCGCTGCATTCCTTCTTTGCTTCTGTAACGCTTGCTTATCTATGGCCTTGCAGGTGGTGTGTAGTGTCTGGGATTCAGGGAACCTTGGGAGCGCTTTCGGCTCCCAGCTTCGGCTCTAACGGTCTGGGGCTCCTCCCGCATGCGGGAATGTGGCTAATTGGCCTAAGGAAGGGGGGGGTGCATACAAATACCCTATATCCCATTATTCTTGTAGGGGCGATGCCATTCTTAACAGTGACTTTGTTACTGTGTCTATAGCTCTGCAATAAAGTATAACCTTTCTGATAAGCGTGTACTCAGTTGTTGGCTGTGGAATCTGACATTAAGATGGAAGGGTGACAGCCACATCTAGTGATAATGCGGTTCGGCCCTTGGTTAAGTACATACAGAAGAAGCTGCTAGAGGTCCGTCTAGCTCAATCTGGTCTCCTCTGACTGGTGGCAACCAATGCTCCCTCTAAGCTGTGGAGTCTTGTGAGCAAAAAATCTACTTTGTGAGCTACTGGCATTAAAGTTGTGAGCCAGCGATTTGGCTTCTGCATAAATTAGTTTGCTCTGGAGCCATCCTTCCTGAGCTAAGACAAAAATATGTGAGCCGGAGGCTAAAATAGCGAGCTAGCTCACACCAACTCAGTTTAGAGGGAACACTGGTGGCAACTCAGGTAGAAGAAGGCGTTTTTCTAACACCTGTGTTCAGTTAACTGGAGATGTTGGGGATTGAACATGCAGCCTTCTGCATGCCACGTGTGCTTGGCTCCCCTAAGCCACAGTCCCACATGTGTTTACACGCACTTTACTGCACTACTAGAAATTAACCCCAAAGTATTTTTGCATTGCAGCGGATCATCTGGCCTGAGGTCTTGTGTGGCACCGCGGGCAACATCGTCAACCTGATTGCAAACTACGTCTTCCTCTATGAGCTGGAGATGGGGGTCAGGTGAGGAAGCCCACGAGACACTCGGAGGACATCACACGGCCGCATGGCTTTTCTTTCCTTGCAGCTTGGCTCGGAGTTCAGGGCAAAGTCTTTTCATTCAGATATCGATGGGAGAAGTCTAGCAGAAGGGAATGCCCAGGGGGATGCTTGTGAGCTCTGCAGAATGGTGTGTGTGTTTCTAATTCCACTGCTGATTACAGTCCAAGCCCAGATCTCAAAGAAAAAAAGAACAGCCCCAGGAAAACAGAAGAGAGATGTTCCGCTCAGGAGCTGAAATTGCATTTGGTTTCAGGAGAATTCCAATCTGTCCTTTGCAAATGGGATATTATAACACGGAAATGGCATTAAAAATGCCATCAAAGAACTCACTGAAAAAGAACACGTGAAATTGATATATCAAAGGCTGCTGGGATAAGGGGAGGGGAAGGGGACACCCTCTCTTCTTCAAGGAAGCCAACAACGAAACCGATGCGATGGTTAATATCAAGGCTTCTAGCAGCTGCTTTTGTTCTCAGTAAATGTAGCTAACCATCTTTTTAATTCTTCAAAGCGTGTGACCCTCGCCACTTCTCGGGCTAAAGAGTTCCATAAGTTAATTTTGCAGTGTAGTGGTTAAGTGCGCGGACTCTAATCTGGAGAGCCGGGTTTGATTCCCCACTTCTCCACTTGCAGCTGCTGGATGACCTTGGGCAAGCCATAGTTCTTCTGTCAGAGAGCTGTTCTCTCAAGGACAGTTCTGGAAAGAGCTCTACCTCACAGGGTGTCTGTTGTGGGGAGGGGGAGGGAAAGGAGTTTGTAAGCCGCTCTGAGACTCCGAGTGAAGGGCGG
This sequence comes from Gekko japonicus, assembly GCF_001447785.1. Classification (NCBI taxonomy): domain Eukaryota; kingdom Metazoa; phylum Chordata; class Lepidosauria; order Squamata; family Gekkonidae; genus Gekko; species Gekko japonicus. Next base: position 279,562 of record NW_015166486.1, on the reverse strand, counting down.
GGTATACATCCAACCTCTTCTTCTTCTTCCTTCCTTCCTTCTCTCTGATTGGACAGAGAGCTGCTCAGCTTCACTGAGTGATTTCCCTCCCCCCAGCCTTATGAGAGAGGAGGAACAGGGTTGCCAGCTCTGGGTTGGGAAATACCTGGAGATTTGGAGGTGGAGCCTGAGGAAGGCGGCGTTCGGGATATAATGACACAGAGTCCGCCTTCCAAGGTGCCGTTTTCTCCAGGTGAGCTGATCTCCGTCGCCTGGAGATCAGTTGTAATAGCAAGAGATCTCCAGCCGCCACCTGGAGGTTGGCAACCCTAAGAAGGAAGACTCTTCCTGCATCTGCTCTGTTTACAATTACAGATGTGTTAAGCGCCTATCATGACCTCCTGTCCAAGTAACGCTCTCTTCTTTCCTTCCTTCTCTCCATTTGCTCCAGGGGCTCTGCCTGGGCTAACACCATTGCCCAGTATTCGCAAGCCATCATCCTCTTCCTGTACATCCGATGGAGAAAGCTCCACGTGGAGACCTGGGGAGGTGCGATGGATTCCTTCCACTTCTTGTCAATCAGTCCGTTATGCACGCGACAAACCTCCTCTCTGGGAAAGACCAGTTTTGGAAAGACAGCCGGTTCAGTTCAAACAGCCCCTTTTCGATTTGTCTTCGCCGCCTTGCAAGGAATGAATCCAGTTTCTCTTTCCTCTGCACAAAATCCATGCATTTTCATCTTGTCTGTCCTGCTCTCTGCAATCAGGTTGCCTTTGCAGGGATCCACCTGGACCCTGGGACCAATGCTCCCTCTAAGCTGTGGAGTCTTGTGAGCAAAAATTCTACTTTGTGAGCTACCAGCATTAAAGTTGTGAGCGAGCGATTTGGCTGCTGCATAAATTAGTTTGCTCTGGAGCCCTCCTTCCTGAGCGGAGACAAAAATCTGTGAGCTAGAGGCTAAAGAACTGTGAGCTAGCTCACACTCACTCAGCTTAGAGGGAACACTGCCTGGGACTGTCCAGGCCTGGGGCTGGAGACAAGAGGAGGCGCTTGCGACGTGTCGGCTGGTCAATCCAGCAAAGCAGTCCTCGGTTTAGGCAGGCTGGGAGGTAACTGGGCCCAGCTGCACCGCAAGCAGGTGCTAGTCGAGCTCCCGAGGCTGTGCTGTGTTGTGGCCACACTCCTGCAGAGAAGTCTTCCTCTCAGAGCTCTGGGCTAGATGATCCACGACAGGGTTGCCCACTGCCAGTCTGGTGCTCTGCCTCCTTTGCGCTGCCTCCGTCCAGCTGGGCCTTCAACCACTGTTGTCCTTGTAGAGTGGGAGCAGATCCTGGGCAGCTCTGGGCCCGGGTTCGCATCCTACCCGGCAGCCGCCCAGGGGGGATCTCAGGGGGGCAGTGGCAAGGCTGCCCTCACAGGCTCTGACAGTGGGGTTGCCAGCTCTGAGTTAGGAAATATCGAGGGTTGCCCGGTCTGATCATTGTGCTGGCGGGGGGACTGGGGGGGGCATTCTGGGAGTGGGTGGGGATGTCGCACGATGTGCATACATTGCCCGGAAGTGATGTGGGCCCACCGGTGATGTTGGGGGCGACGCTCTGCTTTTTGGGCAAAATTCTATGTAAAACCACCCTCAAACCGTAGCGTTTTGCCCAAAAACCAGAGTGTCACCCCCTCCCAACGTCACCGAAGTTCCTACAATGCTTTTGGGTGGTGTCAGTGCATCAAGCATGACGTCACTGTTTGGGAGGCAGGGGGAATTTCCTCCTGTCGGCCAGCTGGCTGGCGGCGGGCAGGAGCCTGTGAAAGCAGGGTGTCCCCCGCCCCCACCTGGGGAATGGTAACCCTAGAAATGCCTTGAGCTTTTGAGGGTGGACCCTGAGGAGGGTGGGGCTTGGGGTGGGGAGATGAGGGACTTCAGTGGGGTAGAGTGCCAAAGAGTCCATCTTCCAAAGTGGCCACTTTCCCCAGATGAACTGATCTCATTGTTCCCAGGAGGTCTCCAGTCATCACCTGGAGGCTGGCAACCCTGTCCGGCAGTACAGTGCCAGCTTTCAGGTGGTGGAACTCCAAAAACAACATCCGCGATAAAAATAACAAAGAGTCAATAAAGATAAGTTGCAAAAACATTTACTGAAGTATTTCTGTAGTTCTGTAAGGAATATCCTTCTGTCATCGCTCACACGCCAACGAACACTGCACAATGCGAACATTCGTTTCGCAATATTTACTTGATCTGAGCGTGTAGCAATCCCAGCAGGAACTCATTAGCATAATAGGCCACACCCAATAGCAGAAACTCATTAGCACATTAGGCCACACCCCTGACAGCACAGCTCATTAGCTTATTAGGCCGCACCCCCATGTTACCAGAAGTGTGCTCATCCAGCCACACCCACCTTTTGCTTCTTATTCTGTTTACCTTGTTTGTTGTCAAAAGGGCTTTTTTTGTAGCAGGAACTTCTTTGCATGTTAGGCCACACACCTCTAATGTAGCCAATCCTAATGAGTTTCTGCTGTTGGGTGTGGCCTATTATGCGAACGAGTTCCTGCTGGGTGTGGCACTCTCAAGAGTCAGCCGGAACTCCGTTCCTGTGCGTTCCTGCCCAAAAATAGCCCTGCCAGTTCTTATCAAATACTACTTATCAACTCCTGCTGGAAACATTCCATGTTGACTAATAACAGGACCCAGTCTTCGTTATTTTTATCACGGATGTTGTTTTTGGAGTTCCACCTCTTCCCGTGATCTCTCATTTTAGCTTTCAGGTGGTGGCTGGAGATCTCCCACCACGGCTTTCTTTCTGGGGCAACGTGCCGGAGCGGTGTTCCGGAACCTCTTTGATGAAGTTCTTTAAAAATGTTTAAAAGTTCATGGGTCTTCAGTAGACACACTGAAAACTTCATTTCCCTTTTGAGAGTTCTGGCACCTCTTTTTCAAAAAAAAAAGAAAGAAAGCCCTGTCTCCCACTATTACCTCTGATCTCCAGACAACAGAAATCAGTTCACCTGGAGAAAATGGCCACTTTGGAAGGTGGACTGTATGGCGTTAGACCCGACAGAAGTCCCTCCCGTCCCCCAAACCCTGCCCTCCTCAGGCTCGCCCCTCCAAATCTCCCGCTATTTCCCAGCCCAGAGCCGGCAAACCTGTCTGGCAGGATGGCCTTTGGCATGGCTGGAACGTTGTCAGCAGGCAACACTTTGGTGCCGGGCCCTCTCTAGTCCTCCTCCGCCATCGGCCTTGGCTTCTTGGGCTCTTCTCCTGAGAACGCCTAACCTTGAGTCACTGGGCTGGCCAGAACAGGTCATGACCAATGCTCCCTCTAAGCTGTGGAGTCTTGTGAGCAAAAATTCCACTTTGTGAGCTACTGGCATCAAAGTTGTGAGCGAGTGATTTGGCCACTGCATGAATTAGCCTGCTCTGCAGCCATCCTTCCTGAGCAAGGACAAAAATGTGTGAGTCGGAAGCTAAAAAACTGTGAGGTAGCTCACACTAACTCGGCTTAGAGGGAACACTGGTCATTACAACATTTCGGTATCAGTTGCATAAAAATGGCGGGTAGGCATCCATAATGTAAAGGGAGCATAACTGAAATGAGAGAACAAATTTAGAGTCTAGTGGCACCTTTAAGACCAACAAAGGTTTCCCCACTATGGACAAGGTGGTACATAGATTGCTGGATGTAGCAGAAATTGATAAATATTGTACTGCAAGGTAAAGATGATAAATTGCATCAGAAGAGATGGTCAAAAGTATATGTTTGGTTAAAACAAAGATGTGGATCTGGACTTGAACATGTAAATATAACCATCTATATATCTAATAGCCAACTTGCCCCCGGAGTGTGGATCGCTAGATCAGCGCTCCGGGGGCAGCTGGGGGGCCGGGTGAGGTTTGTGCACACGTGGGCCAGTTTCCACATGTGCACAAAAATAAAAAAAGTTTAAAAAAATTTCGGGGGGATGTTTAAATCCCCCCGAAAGTGCAAGAGCGTCTCCTGCGCGTGCGCAGGAGACGCTCTGCGAACCCTGCCGCCGCCTCCGGCCGGCCGGGCGGGAAGACGGGCGGGCGGTCCCCTGGAGGACATTGCAGTAAGACTGTTTCCACTGAAGCCCTTACTGAGCGGAAAGGAGTAATTGGATGGAACTGATAGACAATATTTTCCACGCTAATTTCAGAGAGTAAGCCCCCCTTCCCGGAGCCGGCAGGCAGGCAGGCAAGCCGGGCGGGCGGGTGGACGGGGGAAGACAGGCCTCGCTGCTGCCGCCGCCTCCTCCCCGGAGCCGGCAGGCTGGGTGGGCAGGCGGCCCGGTGGGCGGGGGGGGGGACACCGGCCTCGCTCGGGGAGATGGGGGGGATGGAGGAGACGGAGCTCTTCTCCCCCCCCTGCGAGTATCGCGGGTCCCCCTCTTGTTTATATATATATTTAAAAGACCCACAAAGGTTTATTCAAGGTATGAGCTTTTGTGTGCATGCACACTTTTTCAGATACACTGAAATAGAAGTTAGAGTCCAAACTTATAGACAGAGACCAATTTCACACAAGAGCTGCGCCGCGTTCACACCTCTCTTTGCCCTGCTTTGATTGGTCAATTTCCCACTTGGAGCCGCATGGCCGCATTTTGATCCGCGGCTTCACCCGATTTCCCCCGCAGTTTCGTGATCCTGTTTTTTGAGGATCACGAAACTGCGGGGAGAATCGGGTGAAGCCGCGGGTCAAAATGCAGCCACGTGGCTTCGAGTGGGAAATTGACCAATAGAAGCAGGGCAAAGGGAGGTGGCGACCGCGGCGCAGCTCTTGTGCGAAATCGGTCAGAGGCTGAACAGCAACTTAACATGTAACATGATGAACATGTTTTAAGTTATGCAAAAACAAGATTAAATCACAATCTAAGGTTATAAGGTCATTTTTTGGTTTTGATTTCATTAAGGGGGGAAAGGACACCAAAGTGATAAAAGTGTCAAAATAGGGGATAAGTGTGTAAAAGCATCTTTATAAACCTTTGTTGGTCTTAGAGGTGCCCCACTGGACTCTAAATCTGCTCTACTGCTTCAGGGCAACATGGCTGCTCCACCTGAAATGAGAGAGTCAGTAAAAGAAGCCAACCGAAACCATCAATCGCGCCTGGAATTCCAACAAACCAATAGTCATATCAGACCACCTTTCGTCCCCCAGCAGATTTAAAGGCCCAAGAGATTAAGAATCGTGTCGGGCTTGAGCTGTCAGATCCCGTCTTTGGGAGCAGCTTTGCCATGCAAGTCCTTCTGTCGGCCGCATATTTCTTCTCCTTCTGTTTCCAACCTAGGCTGGTCCACCGAATGCCTCCAGGAATGGGACGTGTTCATGGCCTTAGCGGTCCCCAGCATGCTCATGACCTGCATTGAATGGTGGACCTTTGAAATCGGAAGCTTTCTGATAGGTCAGTGAGAAGGTTGCAGATCCCTGTTTGTTTGTCTTCTCGATCCTAGGCTGGTCCGTTGAGTGCCTGCAGGAATGGGACGAGTTCACGGCCTTAGCGGTTCCCAGCATGCTCATGACCTGCCTTGCATGGTGGACGTTTGAAATTGGAAGTTTTCTGATAGGTCAGTAAGGGCCACAGGAGGTGGGAGGCGTCAGGAGGCCCCGCCCCCTATTCTCCCACTTGGTTGCGACAGGATCAATGTAAACAACAAGATGAGCCGTCCTGATGATGAGCTGTCATGACTTGGAGTCAAATTGAATGGGGGCAGGTAGAAGAGGATTATGAAGCTTTCTGAGTTTTGATGGTAATACGATGCGAGGGTGGAAACTTCCTGGAAAAATTACCAAGAATCCCACCCCAAACTTCCATAAGTAGAAAAAAGGAAAACAAAATATCTCCTATGTAATTTCCCTTGCATCATGAAGAGTAAAATAATTTGAAACTCTCTTTGGGAGCAGGTGTGGTGCAGGGGTTACAGCACAACTATGAAAGGGGAGATCTAAGTGCAGATCCGCCCCCCAGCCATAAAACCTCCTCGGCTGACTTTGCACCCAGTGTTGAGTGCCAAGTCACACGCTCTCTCAGCCTGACCTACCTCACAGGGGCGGTGTGCAAATAAAACGGAGAAGAAGACGACGGCGATTAATCTTCACTACCCAAAGGAGTCTCAGAGCGGCTTACAATCTCCTTCCCTCTTCTCACAACAGACACCCTGTGAGGCAGGTGGGGCTGAGAGAGCTCTTTCGAGAACTGCTCGTGAGAGAACAGCTCTGAGAGAACTGTGACTGACCCAAGGTCACCCAGCTGGCTGCATGTGGAGAAGTCGGGAATTGAACCCGGTTCTCCCAGATTAGAGTCCGTTCTCCTAACCACTACACCAAACTGTCTTACAAGGACCCTGTAGATCGCTCTGAGCTCCTCTGGAGAAGGGTGGTGTTCAAATCCCTTTCCTGCTGCTTCCAGTTAATGCTTTGCAAGATTCAAGATGCCCAAATTCCATGTGGCTCTGCTCCCCACCCCCTCCTCTTTTTCAGGCCTGCTAAGCGTCGTGGATTTGTCAGCTCAATCCATCATTTATGAAGTGTCCACCGTCGTTTACATGGTAAGCCTTAAAAAAACCCCAAAACCTCCAAATACATTGCAGGGGGGTTTACTTGGGAATAAATATATTTTGGGAAGAGCACCCGAAGCAGTAGGACTGCTAACAACCCAGTAACCTCTGCTGTGTTGCAAAGGATTCTGGGACACTTGTATAGGGGTGCCACGTACGTTAGCCAACCTTCAGGGGCCTGGAGATCTCCTCAAATAACAACAGTTCCTCTGGAGGAAATGGCTACTTGGGAGGCTGGAGTCTATGGCATGAGAGGTCCCTCCCCAGGCTCCACCTGAGATCTCCAGGAATGTACAGACCCGGAGTTGGCAACTCCATGTGGAGGGCTGAAAGCCAGTTCTCCAAAATACGAACCTGAAGGGGGCAAACAACTCTCCACAGGCCAGCAATGGGATCTGGCACAAAGGATCACCCCATGTAAAAGTGTGGTTTCTGGGAGGGATTGGCAGGTGAGGGAGGGAGAAAAGAGAGAAGTTCTTGCACAGAGAAAATTGGACGCACAAAACTTATTTAGACTGTGTCTAAAGACACAAACACACACAATACGTAACCACAATTATACATAAACAACCATCTTTCATTTAAAAAAAAATGTGCATGTAAGCACCTGGAAGTCACCTCTGGAGACTGACCCCTACTGGGGGCCTAGAGGATATTCAGAGAGGTGGCTGAATGAAGCCTGCCCCCGCCTCCTGACTGCTGGTTGTCCAAGGAGGTCTCCCACCCAAGTACTTGCCAGGGTCAACCCCTAGCTTAGCTTCCAAGGTCTGATGAGATTGGGCTTGCCTGGGCTACCCAGGTTAGGGCAACAACCATCTTTCATGAGCACAAACATAAGCACAGATAGGGTGCGTTCAGCCGGGGCGTTTATGCCGGCTGAAATGCGATCACACTTACCTCCTGTCTGCGGAGCCCATCGCTGTATGCCCGTTCACACACAGCAGGCATTGGCGGGTTTTTTTTTAACACAGTTTGCGCATGCGCATAGGCAGCCATCCACATTTACATTTAAAGTTTAAAGGTAAGGACTTACCTTTAAAGTTTAAAGAGCAAAGTGGCCTCCCTGAGGTCCTGGACTCCTCTAAAAGTTAAACT
>NW_015166486.1:254448-271194 GCF_001447785.1 Gekko japonicus | reverse complement strand
ACTCCTTTGCATGTTAGGCCACACACCCCTAATGTAGCCAATCCTAATGAGTTTCTGCTGTTGGGCGTGGCCTATTATGCTAATGAGTTCCTGCTGGGCGTGGCCAACTTGGGAGCCAGCCGGAACTCCGTTCCTCTGCGTTCCTGCCCAAAAATAGCCCTGTAGCTATAAGTACATGTGAATGTTGTGTTTATTATTTCAACACGGTGTTTCCTGTGCTCTCCAGATTGCGCCTGGAGATAGGGATGCCAGCCTCCAGGGGAGATCCCCAGGAGTTACAGCTCATCACCAGACTACAGAGGTCAGTTCCCCTGGGGAAAAAACGGATGCTTTGGAGGATGGATGCTATGACATTGTACCCCACTGAGGTGCTTGTCCTTCTCCATCCCCAAAACTCCAGGGGTTTCCCAACCTAGATCTGGAAGCCCTATCCCACATCCCCCCGCTGGTGGCCAGGGGGAACCTGACAACCCTACGTGGAGATCTCCTGCTGTTACAAGCTCCTGTTCGCTGGTGTGTTTATAGGCAAAAGAGGGCCAACAGTAAAAGCTTAATATATGGTACATAAAAAGATACATGTATTTATTAACAAAGAATTTTAAATATATATAAGGGCCCAATCACACCTCATGTAAAAATACCAGAATCTAATGGACTTGACCTGACGCGTTTCGGCCTGCGTAGGCCTTCCTCAGAGGTCAAACAATTGAGTGGCAAGATGGCTATAAAAATATAATACACTCATGCAGACACAATCAGAATGGATACAAAATATAAATTCAATATGGACCACAAAACAAGTTTCTGTAAAAGATAAAAAATAGGAAATTAAACACACATATTAAACACAAATAGGGGGGGTGTTTTAGGCCAGCAAACTCTCTGCAGGCTTCAGGAGCATTGGGAAGGGCAGGGGTCATTTCCTGCAGGAACGCACAGGAGCGGAGCTCCGGCAGTAAAGAGCCTAGGGGGCGGGCACATGCAACAAGCCCACCCCTGCTCCCAGCAGCCCTCAGTCAGAGGAAGAAGCAGCCAGGTAAGTTGCGGAGCCCCCCCCAAAGACCAAGTTTTATTCAGCTCTCCCTCCTCCGCCGGGGCAGATCCGCCTTCCCCCCCCCCCAAAATAGCTAGCAATCCAAAACAGTCCAGTGGAGCCTGAGCGGTGGGTGTTGCCTTCTGATACATCTCCAGTAATGTCAGGTGGTGTGGCACATGCAAATAAGATATGCCAATGAGTTATGCTAAAGAGTTATGCTAATGAGCTCCTGCACCTCTTTTTCTACGAAATGACCCCTGGGGGAGGGCATTAAAAGAGGGACATCTTCCGCACCCAGGCCACCTGCTCAGCTGCCGCTTGCATCATTCCCCCCAGATTCCGTTTGGGATTGGCACATCGGCCAGCGTCTTGGTGGGCAACGCCTTAGGGGCTGGCAACGAGGAGGAGGCCAAGAGGACTTCGGTGGTCGCCCTTATGTGCACAGGTATGTGTCACTTTGCGGCGTCCAGAAGTAAAATGACACAGACAGAAATGTGATTGGCATTAGCCGACCTGTACAGAGCTGCCCTATCCTGAGTTGGACCCTGGGTCTCTCAAGATCAGTTGTCTGACTGGCAGCACACAAACACTCTTTATCCTCAGAAATCGCTCGTTCTTTCCTCGTTTCCTCAGAACTCTCCCTGCTCCTCTTTTTCTCAGAAATCTCTCTCTTTCCTTTCCTCAGTCAGCCACCTTCTTTGGCTCCCTCTCAGGGTCAGTTTACCTGGAGAAAACGCCGGCTTTCGAGGGTGGGCTGTATGCCATTATACCCCCCCCCCGAGATCCCACCACAAACCTCACCCTCCCCAGGCCTCACTCCCATAGCTCCAGGAATCTCCCAACTCAGAGTTGGCAACCGTACCCCAAACTCTATGGTTAAACCATAAAGTTTGGGGTGAATCCTAGAATGTTGCCCCAGTGTGATGACGTCACTTCCGGTTTTGTGATGGAAGTTAGGCTGTGCATTGGTGTGACACCGAAGGAACCCCCCCCCTCTCCTGGCCTGTCAAGCAGCAGCAAGGAATGGAGGTCTCCTGCTATAGGCCTGGCCCCCCAGCCGAAACACGGGTCAGTAGAGCAACACAGGCAGGGGAAAGTAGAGCTCCCTCACTCTGCAGCAGTGAAGCCTGCGCCTGCTGAGGCCGTTGGCTCCTCCTCACCCCCACCACCATTTCGGTGACATCTTCCTGTTTGCCACAGGAGGGATCCACAGTCCGGAAGCGAGCCCCACCCGTTTCCTCCTCTCTCCCACCCCTTACGTGGAAGATGGTCAAGTAAGAGGCGTGAATCCGAGAAGAGAGTCCAAACCGCAGACAATAACCGTAACATTTTTATGAGAGTGTCACTGAATCTTGGCCAATACAAAGTTTGAACCTGGGCTGTGTAAAAAAGAAAATAATCACCATCCAGTCACTCGTGTCGAGATTTTTCAGGCTGGCCAAATTCCAGTCTCCACAGCTTCCAAAAATAAATATCAGACTTTAACTTTTGAATTAGTAATAAAAGAAACAGACTCTCTAAGCAGGTGTGGCCCTTACAAATCTGGGACTAATTTAGGGTTGCAAGACTCCAAGTGGTCAAACTAAGTATACACACTGTGAAAAATAACGCAGATTACAATTTATATAAACAACTAAATTAGGGTTGCCAAATCCGAAATACGTACCGTCGGGGGAGCCTCCTGCCGGTCCGGGAGCCGTTTGTAGATGCCGCCAGAGCGTCACCGGAAGTGACGTCACACGCTGGGCGGGGCCACGCCATTTGAGGGGAAAACTCTTTGTTTTCCCCTCAAATGGCGTGGCCCCGCCCCCAGCGTGGGACGTCACTTCCGGGTGACGCGCACGCCGGGGCGGAGTTCCCCCCGGGGCCCCAATTCCCCGGCGTCGGGTAACGGGCCTCCGGGGCGGGGGGAATTCCGCCCTACCGGGGGGGTTGGCAGCCCTAAACTAAATTAGGTATCAAAAATTCAGCAATCATTTAGTGTCCCTTATAAACTACCAGGGGTCATTTCCTGCAGGAGCGCACATGAGTAGAGCTCTGGCAGTAAAGAGCCCAGGGGGCAGGCACATGCAACAAGCCCCACCCCCTGCTCCCAGCAGCCCTCAGTCAGAGCAAGAAGCAGCCAGGTAAGTTGCAGAGCCCCCCCGGCCCCCTGGCCCAAAACAGTCCAGTGGCACCTTTAAGACCAAGTCTTATTCAGGTACAAGCTCTCCCTCCTCTGTGAGGACAGATCTGCACATTCCCCCCCCCCCCCAATAGCTAGCCATCCAAAACAGTCCAGTGGAGCCTGAGTGGTGGGTGTTGCCTCCTGACACACTTCCGGTGATGTCAGGGGGTGTGGCATATGCAAATACATTATGCTAATAAGCTATGCAAATGAGTGCCCACACCTCTTTTTCTACAAATTAACCCTGTAAACTGCTTATACAGTCACATTCATTCAACAAGTGAACTCCATGTGTTTCAGCCATCAAGTGTCCTTGCTGTGATTTGACCTTATTGAGAACTGGAAGTGACTGGGGTTTGGGGAGGGAAGAGGCTTCAGTGGGGCATGATGCCACAGAGTCCGCCTTCCAAAGCAGACATTTTCTACAGGTGAACTGATCTTCGTCGCCTGTAATGGCTGCTTTATAATGCTTTTACTAGGGCATTATACTCCGTGGAAGTCCTTTTCTACCTCCCAGATTTCCAGGAACTTCCCAACCTTGAGCTGGCAATCGTGGACTCACTGCATGTCCTCCATCCACCTTTAGTATCTTACGTCCCATCGATCCATTAAAGAATCTGGGTCCCACCACAATAGAAACAAAAGGCCCACTTTTTCAAAGGAGGACATTTATACACTTTCAAGGAACCTCTTATTATATTTACAACTTAAAATTCGTTTTGTGGACATAAAAATTGCACTAGTACCACTGGGAGTATATTTATTGCTGTGGCTTCAAAACACAAATATAATAATTCCCTTAATAATATCATTGAATGTATTATTGACGATGGATGTCACTGGTAGGGTATACAGTAAAATGCTAAACACCGATGAAACAATGCATAGAGTGCCAACAAAAGAAGGAATGCTGAACATAACAAAACATAAGAGAAGCCAGGGCTATTTTTGGGCAGGAACGCACAGGAACGGAGTTCCGGCTGGCTTCCAAGTTGGCCACACCCAGCAGGAACTCATTAGCATAATAGGCCACACCCAACAGCAGGAACTCATTAGGATTGGCTACATTAGGGGTGTGTGGCCTAACATGCAAAACCCAGCCTTGGGTTTTGACCACAAACAAGGTAAACAGAATAAGAAGCAAAAGGTGGGTGTGGCTGGATGACCACACTTATGGTAACATGTGGATGTGGCCTAATGTGCTAATGGGTGGTGCTGTCAGGGGTGTGGTACAATATGCTAATGAGTTCCTGCTGTTGGGTGTGGCCGATTATGCTAATGAGTTCCTGCTGGGCTTTTTCTACAAAAAGAGCCCTGAGAGAAGCCAGTGTTGGCTCAGGCCAGTGGCCCACCCAGTCCAACGCTCTGTGTCACACAGTGGCCAAAAATACCAGGGGCCACCAGGAGGTCCACCAGCAGAGCCAGAACTCCAGAAGCCCCTCCCACTGTTGCCCCCCAAGCACCACGAATACAGAACACTGCTGTCCCAGACAGTGCTTCTAACTCAGGTGCTTCCAGGTGGTCCTAACTCGCAACAGATGGAAATCATGTCTAACTACAGTTTGGAAGATGTAGGTCTGGTCTACTGACTAAGAATATCTTTGGGGATTCTACACATGACGTTCTTTAGTTGCTATGATAATTAGGACAATGCTGGGACTGGGATTCTGGGTAAAACTCTACCCACCGGACAATATTCCATGTTGCAACCCTACGCTGACCGTGCCGTCTCCTTTCTTCCCAGTGGGTTTTGCCCTCCTGATGGGTGTCATCTTGATGGGGACGAAAGATATCCTAGCCTACATCTTTACCAGTGACGAGTGAGTAACATGGTCCTCCCGATCTTTTTTCAGTATCAGTTCAATTCAAATACCTTTTATTGGCATACAATATTAAAGCCATTCAAATGCCATTGTCATGATATGGGCTGTGCCACCAGAGGCCTACTAGGCCCAGGGAGCCTGGCTAGCAGTAGGGGAGGCTGGGCCTACAAATCCCAGAAGGCCTTGGGAAGTTTTGGCGCTGATTTTGACCAACAGGGAAGAAGAGGGCTGGGGAACAAAAGAGCTGGTGCCAGAGCCAGAGGGAAGGCTGCTGCAGGGAAGAGACCCTCATCCTGAGAGGAAGAGTGAGCAGACTGAGGCCCACTTGAGACAGTGAGCTAGGGACAGTAAGTTTAGACGCGTTAGGGCATTTGATTTTTTTTTCTTTTCACCCACTTACTGTTATTATTCCTGCACCTTGTTGTTTGACCTCCTATAAAACAAACCTTTTCCTTGTTGTACTCTGCCTGGTCCTCACGCCTGTTATTCGGCCAAAAGGGAGGTCTGAAGGTCTTGGGAGGGTGCTCTGGGCCTTCTCAAGGGAACCTAAATCCAGAGTGGTGGCAGCGTCAGGTGACACCCTACCGGAGCCGTGACAGCCAATGAAACCTGCATATTACATCTCGTTTCGTGTATACCTTTATCAATGTGGGTAGCGTTGAAATACCTATATATTGTTATAATCCATTTGGCAAACACTCGAGTCATATCTCATAGTCATGCAGAGGAGCTGCGGTGGCTCAAGTGATTAAGATGCTGAACTGCAGGCTGTGGAAGGTCGGTAGTTCAGCAGTTCGAGACCCAAATTGCTGCATGACGGAGTGAGCTCCCGTCTCTAGGTCCAGCTCCTGCCAGCTTAGCAGTTCGAAAGCAAGAAACTGCAAGTAGATAAATAGGTACCACTTCGGTGGGAAGGTAACAGCGTTCCGTGTGCCTTGGTGTTTAGTCATGCCGGCCACATGACCACGGAAACGTCTTTGGACAGCGCTGGCTCTTCGGCTTTGAAATGGAGATGAGCACTGCAGCCCTAGAGCCACATTCGACTGGCTTTCGAGCAAGGGAACCTTTACCTTTTTAAGACGTTGCAAAGGGTGACCCTGCAGGGTTTCCAAGGCAAGAGACGTCCAGAGATGGTTTGCCATTGCCTGCCTCTGCGCCATGACCTTGGACTTTCTTGGGGGTCTTCCCTCCAAGTACTACCCAGGCCTGCCTTTCTTACAAAGGAGAAAATTACTCTTCTGAGTTGGTGTGGCTCAAGGGCAGACATCATCTGTAACAAAGGATATATGCTTTTTGGTCTTATATACACATTTATGTAGATTTAATTGACCAGAACTACAGTTAGGGGCGGATTAACCATTAAGCAGACGAAGCACGTGCTTAGGGCACCAGGGCCAAAGGGGGCACCACAAAGTTGGGAAAAAGGTGAAAAGAAGAAAAAAAACGAATTAAGATTTGTTTAAAAAAATTGATAAAACTAGTGCAAATTGATCATGGTGCACCCTAGGGTTCTCTTGTATTTTTTGTTGGCGAGGTGCAGTGTCATAGGCTATGTTTAAAAGTAAAATGCATGTGTTTAAACGTAAAATGATGGAGCCAAATTCAGTTGTCAGTTGCTGCAACCTGCATGGTATATCTGGTCACACAGGTCAACAACTACAATGGACTGGGTCAGTGTGGAGGGGGGGGGCACCAAGATTGGTCAGTGCTTAGGGCACCGGTGAGCCTTAGTCCGCCCCTGACTACGGTCCTAGAGTTACACCCTTCAAACTCCAATTAAGTCGATGGGCTTAGGAAAGTGCTGCTCTCTTTAGGACTGTGTGGGAAATCTCATACAGGTGCAGGGCTATTTTTGGGCAGGAACGCACAGGAACGGGGTTCCGGCTGGCTCCTGAGTTAGCCACGCCTAGCAGGAACTCATTAGCATAATAGGCCACACCCAACAGCAGAAACTCATTAGGATTGGCTACATTAGGGGTGTGGGGCCTAACATGCAAAGGAGTTTCTGCTACAAAAAAAGGCCTTGGGTTTTGACAACAAACAAGGTAAACAGAATAAGAAGCAAAAGGTGGGTGTGGCTGGGTGAGCACACTGGTAACACAGGTGTGTGGCCTCATAGGCTAATGAGCTGTGTTGTCAGGGGTATGGCCTAATATGCTAATATGTTTCTGCTGTTGGGTGTGGCCAGTTATGCTAATGAGTTCCTGCTGGGTTTTTTCTACAAAAAAAGCCCTGCAGGTAAGAATGGTTTAATTAGGAGGCAGCCCAAACAACAGCCCTTAAAGTGGCTGTCTTCATGTTACAGATGTGTGTGGAGGGACTGAGGTCAAGAGGGCTTGGCCCTGACCTGGACAGCCCAGGCTAGCCTGGAAGCTAAGCAGGGCCGACCCAGGCTGATACTTGGATGGGAGCAGTGCTCCCTCTAAGCTGAGTGAGTGTGAGCTAGCTCACAGTTTCTTAGCCTCCAGCTCACACATTTTTCTGTTAGCTCAGGAAGGAGGGCTGCAGAGCAAACTCATTTATGCGGTAACCGAATTGCTCGCTCACAACTTTAAGCCCAGGAGCTCACAAAGTAGAATTTTTGCTCATAGCTTAGAGGGAGCATTGGATGGGAGACCTCCAAGGAATACCAGGGCCTTTCTAAAATAGAAGTTCCCAAGCACCAGGAAAGTGTCAGTGAGCCCCGTGTTGCCCTGGGGCGCCATGTTGGGGACCTCAGATCCAGTGCTTAGGAAAGCAGGGTCCTGCCAATCAGATCAGACCAGCCCTCCTCAGGGTGATTCTAGACAGAAAGCTGTGCCTGTTGGCTGGAGGGGACGGCCTCTGGCACACAACTTGGCAAGATGAGCCAATAAGAACGGCGGTTTGGTCCTTTGACTGACCTCCTCTTCTATTAATTCTTCTTCTTCCTCCGAAATAGAGAGATCACGGCGCTCGTGGCCTGGGTGATGCCAGTCTATGTGGCCTTCCACCTCTTCGAAGCCCTCTGCGTAAGTCCCTCTGCTGCCACAGGGGGTGGGGGCGGGTCTCTCGCCGTCTCGCAGCAGGTTGTGGGCAGGATTCCACTGGGGTTGCTCCTTACTGAATCTCAAACCCCCCAGGCTCCATTTTGATTTCACTTCTCTCTCGTACAAACGGAACCCGTGAGTCTTGTGCCAATTCCCCCCCACAAAAAAATCATGCACATTGTTTTTGCTTCAAAGATTCCACGTAAGGTAAACAGAAAATGGTGCAAAAACCTAAAAACGGGCAGGTTTAGAAAAGCAGGCCAGGGCTCCGGTTGTCCTCGCCTGGGGTCATTCTGTTCCAAGGAGGCGCCACGGCAGGCAGAGGTAAACAGGGCCCTGATGCCCAGCAGGCGAATCAAACCTCCCTTTGGCCCTTTCTGCACGGACAGCTGGCTCCAGAGAACCCAAGGCCTTCAGGGCTGACTTCGCAGTCGCAAGCATTCCCTCTGCACCACCAGCCCTATAGCTAGGGATTTTTTGGTGGGGGGGCCCAACAGCTAATTAAATCGGGGGGGGCTTGCCTCCCCCCCAGCAAGGGCAGCCCTTCCCTCTGGAGTGTCTGGCTCCTGCCCTCCCTCCCCAAGGAGCCCCAATACCCTTTCCCACGTCACTGCACCAGGGGCAGCCTGGCCTCCACCCTTGGCTCCCTCCTAGGGCCGGGAGAGGCGAGGCCTGCGTGGCCTCCACCCTTGGCTCCCTCCTAGGGCTGGGAGAGGGGAGGCCTGCGGTGGCACGAAGGTGTGGCATGTGGGCACATTGGCACGCAGCCAGATGCACCTGGCAAGGGAAGACGAGGAGCCTGCTTGCCTCCTTGCCCGGCCTGGCTGGGCTTACCTGCTGCTGGCCAGCCAGGCACAAGCATCTCTCAGCCCAGCCTCTCTGCCTACGCTGCTTCTTTTGCTGCCCTCATCCTCCCCCCCCCCGACAGGCAACCAGGGGGAGGGGGAGTCAAGGCTCAGGGAGGGAGGCCCATAAGAGCCACTAGGGGGCCGGGCCCCACGGGCCCCGTGGTAGCTACGGGCCTGCTCTGCACTGGGTTTTCCCCTCTGGTTTATTTATTTGTGTATTCTGTATGCATTCTGCGTCTAAAATAAAACCCACATTTTTTGAGCTAACTGGCTGCTTTGTCTAAAACAAAGAGAAAGGCAAACATTTTTCAGGACTTTTAACTGCACACCCATGTTCCCTCTAAGCTGAGTTAGTGTGAGCTAGCTCACAGTTTTTTAGCCTCCGGCTCACACATTTTCCTCTTAGATCAGGCAGGATGTCTGTGCAAACTCATTTATGCAGTAGCCAAATTGCTTGCACACAACTTTAATGCCAGTAGCTCACAAAGTGGAAGTTTTGCTCACAAGACTTCATAGCTTAGAGGGAGCACAGAGGGAGCACCGTCCCTCCCTCCCTCCCTCCCTCTGTGATTTTGCAAAAAAAAGGGAGGGAGGGAGGGGGAAATCCAGGCCCACACATGCAAGACTGAGACACATTTGGGAGCAGGGAACCCCGGAGTCCTTTATATTGACTGATTCCTTCTTATGCTCCTTCTGGCTTTTCTAAAGTTCGCCAGAACGGGAGG
Organism: Gekko japonicus; assembly: GCF_001447785.1. NCBI lineage: Eukaryota > Metazoa > Chordata > Lepidosauria > Squamata > Gekkonidae > Gekko > Gekko japonicus. Next base: position 261,587 of record NW_015166486.1, on the reverse strand, counting down.
ACACGTCTCGGTGCAGCTAGCTGGGCTACCCTTGATCAGGAGAGCCAGGCGTAGGCACCCTCCTAAGCGCACCCCCCTCGTGCACAAAAATGCGAACACTGACCGCATCCTGGACCAGGGAGTGGAGAACCCTGAAAGACGCAGCAGCATTCAAAAGGCAAACTCCGCTGCCTCCCCAGGCATTCCCTGCCCAGGCCTGGGAGAGCGTCTCAGACACCTCCGGGACAAACTCCTGTTTTCTGCTGGTCCTTCCGGGCCTGGTTCCTTTTATCTGTCCTGGTTAGAACGGATAAAAGGAAGTCCTTCTTCACCCAAAGAGTGATTAACACACGGAATTCACTGCCACAGGAGGTGGTGGCAGCTACAAGCATGGACGGCTTCAAGAGGGAATTAGATAAGTACAGGGCTACTTTTGGGCAGGAACAGGAACGGAATTCCGGCTGGCTCCCAAGTTGACCACGCCCAGCAGGAACTCATTAGCATAATAGGCCACACCCAACAGCAGAAACTCATTAGGATTGGCTACATTAGGGGTGTGTGGCCTAAAATGCAAAGGAGTTCCTGCTACAAAAAAAGCCCTGGCGTTTTGACAACAAACAAGGTAAACAGAATAAGAAGCAAAAGGTGGGTGTGGCTGGATGTCGGCACTTTTGGTAGCATGGGGGTGTGGCCTAATATGCTAATGAGCTATGCTTTCATGGGTGTGGCTGGATATTCTAATGAGTTTCTGTTGTTGGGTGTGGCCTATTATGCTAATGAGTTCCTGCTGGGCTTTTTCTAGGAGCAGAAGTCCATCGGTGGCTATTAGCCACAAAGGATAGATAGGAACTCTCAGTCTGGAACAAGTGATGCTCTGTATCCTTAGTGCTTGGGGGGGGGGACAGTGGGAGGGCTCCTAGTGTCCTGGCCCCACTGCTGGACCTCCTGAAGGCACCTGGTATTTTTGGCCACTGTATGACACAAAGTGTTGGACTGGATGGGCCACTGGCCTGATCCAACATTGGCGTCTCTGATGTTCTTAAGAAAGGGGCCTCTGCCATACAGTTGCTTTGGGATCCTCTTCCAACCCCGAAGAGAACGGGTGGGTCAAGGGCCTTTTGCTGGACTGTGGGGCATAGTCGATGCCTTGAGACGAACCCCGCAAGGAATTACTCGTCCCTCTTCCTCTCCTTTCCACAGAGTTCGGGCAGCGGAATTTTACGCGGGACGGGCAAGCAGAAGCTGGGCGCCATTTTCAACGCCATCGGCTATTACGTGGTGGGCTTGCCGATCGTGGTGGTGCTGCTTTTCGTGGCCAAAATTGGGCTGATAGGTACTGGGACTGAGGATGCCGGGGCGGAGGAGTGTTTCACGCAGGGCACTTTGCAGGGCAGTAGAAGGTCTCTTGCTTGTTCTTGGGTGAAAGTGGAAGACAGCTTGGTAAAAGCCGTGCCGCTATCATAGCACGTAGGGACTGTGGCTCAGTGGTAGAGCATCTGCCCGGCGTGCAGAAGGTCCCAGGTTCAATTCCCAGCATTTCCAGTTAAGGGTCAGGCAGTGGGTGATGTGAAGGACCTCCGCCTGAGACCTTGGAGAGCTGCTGCCTGTCTGAGTAGGCAAGGCTGGCTTTGGTGGACCAAGGCTCTGATTCTTTATGAGGAAGCTTCACGTGTTCTCGTGTGTTCCAAAAGTTCCAACCCCTTTTATTGAACAGGACGGACACTCTGTTGGGGTTGCCAACCTCCAGGGAAGGTCTGGAGATCTGCTGGAATTACAGGGGATCTCCAGACTACATAGACAGCTTATTTATTATTTCCTTAAAACATTTATGCCACTTCTCCCGGAGAAAACGGCTGCTTTGGAAGTTGGATCGTGCAGCATTCTACCCTACTGAGGTTCCTGCCCTCCCTAACACCCACTTCCCTAGGTGGTGGTTGTTCAGTCGCACAGTCGAGTCCAACTCTTCGCGACCCCATGGACCAGATCACGCCAGCCCTTCCGGTCTTCCGCCGTCCTCTGAAGTTGGCTCAACTTCATGTTCGTTGCATCTATGACACTGTCTAACCATCTCATCCTTTGCCGTCTCTGTCTTCTTTGACCTTCAATCTTTCCCAGCATCAGGGTCTTCTCAAGTGAGTGCTCCCTTCTCCTTTGGTGGCCAAAGTATTTGAGCTTCAGTTTCATTATCTGGCCTTCCAGGGAACAGTCAGGGTCAATTTCTTTTAGGACTGACCGATTTGATCTTCTTGCAGTCCAAGGGACTCTCAAGAGTCCTCCCTAGGCTCCACCCTCAAATCTCCAGGTACTTCCAAACCCAAAGTTGGCAACGTTACACTGTGTCTCGGCAATGACCACTTAGTGAGTTGGGGGGCAGAGGCGAGATCCAAACCAGGACACAGAGTTTGGCCCCTCTGGGTTTTTGTTTTTTTTAAACCTGTAGAGTTTTATAACCAGGGCTATTTTGTGGCAGGAACGCACAGGAACGGAGTTCCGGCTGGCTTCAGAGTTGGCCACGCCCACTACAGCCATAACCTCTGCGCTTGCGTGGCTACAGAGGGAAGGCCTGGAGAGCAACACCCCCCATGGCCATTCCAAGGCAGGCGGGCCGGGAGGGGTGTCTGGAAGGACTGGGGAGGCATTTAAATGCCTCCCCCGGCCTGTCCAAAGGCCGGCTTGCTCCCCACAGCCGCGGGGCACCCAGGCAAGCCAAGGGAAGGCATGGGGTGTGTGGCCTAATATGCTAATGAGCTGCACTGTCAGGGGTGTGGCCTAATAGGCTAATGAGTTTCCGCTGTTGGGCGTGGTCTGTTATGCCGGGCTTTTCCAACCAAAAAAGCCGTTTATAACTATATAAAACCACACTTAAAAAATCCAGATGTTGCTGTGTTTTGAAAATAACAGGGAAAGAAACTGCTGGAGGGAGGGAGTGGGGAAGGGAGAGCAGGGCAGCAGCACAGACTCTGGAGCATCAAGTCCAGCACAGAGTCGGCATCCCTCACCTCAGTATGAAATAACGCCGTATGCATACCCAGGAAATGACCTGCACGTCCTGTCCCTAAGCGAAAATGGCAGGGCACGGAGAAGTTGCCAGCATGTTGGCGAGCCGTTACTCTTTCCGCTTCTTTCTGATCAGCTTATTGATCCAGCATCTGATGCAGGTGCTACTAGCCTGCTAAAGCCCCTCCTCTCTAGTCTTGAAGAAGCATCTGCATTTTTGAAACATTATTCATCTGCATGCATTCTTGGAGGATCATTTAAGATAATAAGAGAACATAAGAGAGGCCAATGTTGGATCAGGCCAATGGCCCATCCAGTCCAACGCTCTGTCACACAGTGGCCAAAAATACCAGGTGCCCTCAGGAGGGCCAGCAGTGGGGCCAGGACACTAGGAGACCTCCCACTGTTGCCCACCGCCCAAGCACCAAGAATACAGAGCATCCCTTGCCTCAGCCTGAGAGTTCCTATCTAGACCTTGTGACTAATAGCCACTGATGGGTCTCTGCTCCATATGCTTATCTAACTCCCTCTTGAAGCTGCCCATGCTTGTAGCCACCACCACCTCCTGGGGCAGTGAATTCCAAGTGTTAATCACTCTTTGGGTGAAGAAGGACTTCCTTTTATCTGTTCTAACCCGACTGCTCAGCAATTTCATGGAGTGCCCACGAGTTCTCTCTACTACTACTACAACTACTAATCGTATGGCCTTGCGTGTAGTATAGCCAGGCGATCCTAAGATTGTCTGGCAGTCATGAGTTCTAGCTACTTTTGCATTATCTACCACTAGGTGGCAAGCTAGACTTCTTTTTTTAGACAGGAGACATTTCAGAGGTGGTTTGCCATTGCCTGCCCCTGCATCACAACCCTGGTATTCCTTGGAGGTCACTCTTCCACATACTAGCCATGGCCGACCCTGCTTAGCTTCTGAGATTGGGCTAGCCTGGGCTATCCAGGTCCCCCTGCTATGTGAGGCTGATATCGGAACAGGCTGTTGTCCTTAAAAGCACAAGACCAAGCCTGGTGAGATCTTCCTGGTCAGTTGGCAGCCCCCAAACAGAAATCGGTTCTGCAGTGGGGAAAATGGAGGTGGCGCAAGGGGCTAGGAAAGCAGGCAAGAGCCCCCCCCTGACCGGGCCCTCTCCTCCCTGCAGGGCTTTGGCTGGGCATGCTGATTTGTGCCTTCATCCCCTGCACCTGCTGCATCGTCTATGTCTCCCGGATGAACTGGAAGCAGGCAGCTGAGGAGGTAAGGAGGAGGAAAGCGATCCGATATTGCAACTGTGCCATCTCGATTCAAAAACCTTTCATTTGGAGTTTGCTTCTCCAAACCAGACCCACAGTGCTTTTCTTTTCACATCATTTTCTGTTTCCATGAAGCACATTCTCCTCTGAAATTGATCCATATTTTAACTTCGGAGGTTAGGAGTTTGGGGGTGCTCCTGGACCCCACCTTAACGATGGAGGCCCAAGTAGCGGCTACTACCAGAGCAGCCTTTTATCATCTCCGGCTGGTTTGGCAGTTGGTCCCCTTCCTCAGCCGTGGCGATCTGGCTACAGTGATCCATGCGACGGTCACCTCGAGGCTTGACTACTGTAACGCTCTCTACATGGGGCTGCCTTTGTTGCAAATCCGGAGGCTGCAGCTGGTGCAGAATGCGGTGGCCAGGTTGTTGGTGGGTGCCCCTAAATGGGAACACATCCAACCTGTGTTGAAGGCGCTGGACTGGCTGCCTATAGCGTACCGGATTCGCTTCAAAGTCCTGGTGCTTACCTTTAAAGCCCTACATGGCAAGGGTCTGGCATACCTGAGGGACCGCCTTTCCTCATATAGGTCCCAATGAGCACTTCGTTCGGGATCACAACACCGCCTAGTGACCTCGGGCCCTAAAGAGGCCAGGCTAGCTACCACAAGGGCCAGGTCCTTTTCGGTGGCGGCTCCTACCTGGTGGAACGAGCTCCCGGAGGAGATCAGAGCCCTGCAGGACCTTTCACAGTTCCGCAGGGCCTGCAAGATGGAGCTCTTCCGCAAGGCTTTTGAGTAGGAGCCGCCGCCGCCACTACCACCACCGCGTAACTACGGAGCAGGACCGCCGGGTGGGGCCGATGGAGTAACTAGAACATCGCGGCCCATGGCGTCCCCCTTTTTAGATCTTTTTTATCTTCTGACCTCCTCCTGATATGCAATGGGGAGTGTGTAATTTTAGTCTCTCATGTATCCTGTTAGTTGTTAATTTTAGCTTTTGTTGTTTTAATCTTTGTTTTTATCGCACTTTGTGCCTGTGAGCCGCCCTGAGCCTGTGTGCGGGGAAGGCGGGATATAAATGGAATGGAAATAAATAAATAAATAAATAAACTTTATTTGGCATCAGTGGTGTAAAAATGGCATCAAAAATGGGAATGCCAGCAATGAAAAAGGGAGAAATGAAAAGAGCTAAATGCCAACATTAAAAAAGGAACGAGGAAGCATGCAGATTTGCCCATCCCTAATTTTTGCATTTGAAGCTGGAGACAGAGATGCCAAAGGGCAGGAAGAAAGTGCTTCTAAAACTGTTACTTGTCCTCTGGACGCAGCGGATGGGTTTGTTTGACAGGTGGGTTTAAAAGCTAGAGTGAAACAACGCTTCAGCTTATTTTATATGGATTGTCTGGATCTGCCCCTAGGCTCAGCGCCGTGCAGGATTGTCTGAGAAGCACCCTGAGGATTTGGACTCTGCCTCCTTACCTGCTAAGGCAGCTCCCTTCTCAGGTATGGAATGGCATTTGGATCAAGTGGCTCAGAATCCCTCAGCCCTACAGAAACATATAACAAAAACTTTGTAGCTGTAGGATTTCCTTTATGAGCTATATGGCAGAAAATAGCATCATACCTAACAATCCTCTGTATCAAGAAACGATATATTTTTATTAGTTGTTGTAGATTTTCCAGGCTGTATGGCTGTGGTCTTGGTATTGTAGGTCCTGATGTTTCGCCAGCAGATGTGACTGGCATCCTCAGAGGTATAACACAGAAAGATGGAGTACTCTCTGTGTCAAGGTGAGAAGAAAAATGGTAGGCAGGTAATTTATATCTACTCAGGAAGGTGGAGTATGGCTGAGTCATTATCTTGTAGGAGTTCCCCCAGCTGTGACATGCAGAAGAAGGTATACTCCAAGAACGAAATCAGAAGAGCAATTAAACTGAAGGTAAAACCAAGAACTGAGGAAAAACAGTCTCCCACAGGAAAAGTGCTTTTGCCATATATCAAAGGAATCACTGATAAGATGGGGGAAATTATGAAAAAACACAACCTACAAACAGTATTCAGACCGACCAGAAGAATACAACAGATGCTATGATCAGCAAAAGACAGCAAAAGACATTTCTGCAGGAGTATACCGCATACCATGCAGTTGTGGACAGGTTTACATCGGGACCACACAGTGTAGCATTCAGACAAGAATAAAAGCACTTGAAAGACACTGCAGACTGCACCAACCTGAAAAATCAGCAGTGGCTGAACATAGCCTAACTCAAACGGGACACAGTATCTTATTCCAAACCACTGAACGGCTGGATAACACATCCAATTACCATGTCAGATTACACAGGGAATCCATTGAAATTCATAAACACAATTTCAACAGGAAAGAAGAGAGTTTTAAAAATAAATAGGGCATGGTCTCCTGTCCTGAAAAACACAAAATGTTCTACATCATACAACAGCACTACAGATAAGATTAGAATTTCAACAGCCAATCCATATGTAAAAGAACCTCCTCAGGAAAGCTCCTCCATTAGCGTGTCACAGCCTGGGGGACTCCTACAAGATTATGACTCAGCCCTACCCCACCTTCCTGAGTAGATATAAATTACCTGCCTACCCTTTTTCTTCTCACCTTGACACAGAGAGTACTCCATCTTTCTGTGTTATACCTCTGAGGATGCCAGTCACAGCTGCTGGCGAAATGTCAGGTCTTACAATGCCAAGACCACGGCCATACGGCCCGGAAAATCTACAACAACTAATGAACTCCGGCCATGAAAGCCTTTGACAACGTATTGATATATTTTTAGTTTGTTTTCACTGTATAATTTTTAAACTGATGATAACTTTTGGGAATAATATGAAAGATTTTGGTTTTGTTAATGTTGTTAATTGAATGAATATATATATATATATATA
>NW_015166486.1:202938-254234 GCF_001447785.1 Gekko japonicus | reverse complement strand
CCTGTCCCCCCCCCCCCAGTCATTTGAGAGTTGGTTGTTGCCTCTAAGCCTGGTAACAGACAGAGGTTGTTTGGAAGCACGTGTCTTGATGTGCCTCTTGAGCAGTCAAGATGATGGGAGAACATTTTCTCCCAAGCTTTCCCGGGGTCTATCTTAAGGTGCTTTTTATTGCAAACTTTGGTGTGTCGATGCATTAAGTAGCCACCAGTGAATCTAAGGGCCTCCTGTCTGTCTGTCTTCCTGGGCTGCAGCAAAAACAGACGCTGAGAACGGAGCCGTTCTGCTGAGCATCACCAAGACGGACGGACCAAGCTACCACATTCGGAGCCCGGAGGAGACACCCAGCCGCTCCACTGTTCTAACTACGAGGCAGCTGATTGTACACCGGGGACTGGCTGTTGCAGCTGCCGTCGCTGTTTTGGTGGTAGGAATCGTGGTACGGTGCTTTACTATCGCCGATTGAGTGCCTCGGTTTTTGGCGCAGGGGAGAAACGGAAGAGCCCCATCAACAAAGCAAGAAGCAGGAAAGGCAGGGAGCTGGAGACGGTGCGTCGTCCTTTAAGTCGTCCAACCATGGGCTGAGATGCCGGTGGAATTTGAATTCTGTCCCTGCAAAACCCCAAACTGGCACTTCCTTACGATCACTGGACACCAGGAAGTTGTGTGGGGAGTCCTCTGTGGGGAGCCAGTTTGGTGTAGTGGTTAAATGTATGGACTCTAATCTGGGAGAACCAGGTTTGATTCCCCACTCCTCCACTTGCACCTGCTGGATGACCTTGGGCAAGCCATAGTTCTGGCACAGCTGTTCTTGAAAAAGAGCAGAGCTCTCTCAGCCCCACCTCCCTCACAGGGTGTCTGTTGTGGGGAGGGGAAGGGAAAGGAGTTTGTAAGCCGCTCTGAGACACCTTTGGGTAGTGAAGGGCAGGGCATAAATCCAATCTCTTCTTCTCTCTCAGCCCCACCTCCCTCACAGGGTGTCTGTTGAGGGAAAGGAGTTTGTAAGCCGCTCTGAGACACCTTTGGGTAGTGAAGGGCGGGGGCATAAATCCAATCTCTTCTTCTTTTTCTTCTAAAAGTCAGATGCCTTTGTGCATGTCAGACTCATTCAAAGCCAAGTGGCACTACGGTGAAATGACAAAGTCACTGAAGACATTTGGTGGCAGAACCAAAAAACAACCGCTGAGACCAATAAAAAGCTTCAATTTCCCTCTGGGTTTAATAATGTTTATTTCCAACACACACACAAAGTATATATGTGATGTATGCAAGTTTAATTATATATTAAACATTGGATGGATGTTATATTTCAATATAATGCTTTTTATTCATTCTAATCTTGGTCATTCTCTGTCCTTAAAGATTAAAGTACTTTAAGAGGATTCCTTTTTTAAAAAAAAAAAGAGACGGGAAGTGCTTTAAAAAAAAGGACCAACGGGAAGCACGCCCACCTATCCTCTGCAAAATTCATCTGCTCACCGAGATCAGACAAAGTAAACCCACCTCTAGAAATCTTCTGTTAACGTCCCCCACCCCACCCCAATTTGTGGGAGACAGGCATATACCACAGATCTTTAGAAAACAGTATCAGTAGCCATTTTTTTAAAAAGTTCAATCTGCTCTGTTTTACAAGCACAGCATAGCAGGTGAGGTTATCTAGCAAGACAGAAGACACCCCAGCCTCAAAGAGAATGTCTTTGGCACGCCACCGTCCATTGAAAAGGAAAAGGGCCTCTTGCGTAAAGGGGAAGATGCTGGACCGAGAGCATCGGATCCTACCCAACTGCTCCTGTGCCGAAAAGCTTTCCTGTTGCTGTTGCTGTTTTCCTTGCTCCCCTTTCACCCCCCTGTGGGGGGACTGCCCAGGTGCAGGTCACATCCTGCCCCAGTGGGTGTGTGTGTGTCAGGAGAACTCCATGGCTGCAAACGGTCATCAAGAAGCAGGCCCTGGACTGGATCAGCAGCCTCAAGCGTTAGGCCAAAATGGACTTAAAAGTGGAATGAGACTGAAGATACGAAGGAAGAGCATTGCTTTAAGGCCGTCTGGGTGTTTGGAAAGATCCGTCGCTAAACCGATCCGCTTCTTTTATCGCTCTCGCAAACGGCACAGAGAAAGCGCCTGATCGCTGGCTGCCTTTGAAAGACCAAGTCCCGGCTTTTTTTTTTAAAGGGGGGAGGAGGGACACCGACACAGATCTTTCAGTGTGGGCTGCAGGACAGAGAAGCTCTCTCCAAAATACTCTGAGGGAAACCCCCCCCCCCAAAGCAAGGCCTGCCGAGGCTTCGTGCCGGTTAGTCTGGACCGAGAGGATGTGGTGGCAGCCCTCCCCGGTCCTAACACTCACTTTTCGACAGAAGGAGAATATTTTTTTTGGGGGGGGGGGGGAGAAGCAGCTCTAATTCTCCATTTGTGCGATTAATCATCAGTAAGAAAAAAGTTATGCGTATCCGAGTGCTGAACAGCCCCCCCACCCCCACCCCGGTCGCAGACGAGAGCGTCTCCCATTCCGGCGGGCGGTGGCCTCGGTCTCAGAAAAAGCCGAACTGGAAGACAAAGATTGAGACAACGTCAGTGATCGCCTCTAGAGGAGACGGAGCTCTAGTCTTTGCTTGAAATACACTCCTGTAGACCCCAGGGCCTCCTTCAGCAGAAATCAGATTCCCAAATGAGGTCTCATCTCCTCTGACTGGTATCATCAGGGTCTCAGGCAGAGAAAGGGGATTTGCAAGACCGTTTCCCTGGAGACTGGACCAGGTGTGGACCGCCTGCACTTGTCTCATCTCCCCTGACTGGCAGTGGCTCTCAGGGGGTCTCAGGCAGGGAAAGGTCTTCCCCAGCCCCAGAGATCCCTTAACTGGAGGTGCCGGGGACTGAACCCGGGACCTTCTGCATGCCAAACCGCTGCTCTGTCACTGAGCCACGGTCTCTTTGGGTCCGTCCTGTTCCCCTTGGCCGCAAACGGCCTTAATCCATCAAGTTCCACGCAGAGAAGTGGAGAGATGCATGCAGACCTCCAGTCAACACCTTACCTGTCTCCCATCACTATTTTCTCAGCCTCCGCACCACCACTTTGCAATGTGGAGTGAATGGCCTACCTGACAAGGTTGTGGTTCTGAGGGAAAGTATGTGAAGTCACTCCAACGAACTGTAGCAGTGCTGCATGTTACTCTTATCAAATCACGGATCTTGAAGGTCCGGATGGGGCCCCCAGTTACACAAAGTGGCACTCAAGTGGGAGAGGAACCCCCGGTGCGACTAACTAGTGTGGGAATGACTTTTGTAAGTTACGTTCTGCACTTGGGATGACAAAATAAAAATTTAAAAAATGTCTTATGTTGGAGAAAGGTTTGCAATTGGCAAGTCTTAAAAAACCCATGAAATTGTGATGAGGTGATGCCATTATGTTGGCTTGGAGACTTCAAAACGGTGTGTGTACTCAAGGCATGCTGCAGATCACGGTTGTTGTTGTTCAGTCGCACAGTCGAGTCCGACTCTTCGCGACCCCATGGACCAGATCATGCCAGGCCTTCCTGTCTTCCGCCGTCCTCTGAAGTTGGCTCAACTTCATGTTCGTTGCATCGATGACACTGTCTAACCATCTCCTCCTTTGCCGTCCCCGTCTTCTTTGACCTTCAATCTTTCCCAGCATCAGGGTCTTCTCCAGTGAGTGCTCCCTTCTCATTGGGTGGCCAAAGTATTTGAGCTTCAGTTTCATTATCTGGCCTTCCAGGGAACAGTCAGGGTTGACTTCTTTTAGGATTGACTGATTTGATCTTCTTGCAGTCCAAGGGTACCAAGCACAAAATCCAGCTGAGGATTTTCGCTTCCATCTGGCTTCTAGTCACCTCCCCCCCTGTGTATTGTGGCCCCAAGGAGGAATATGTAATATGACTATGTAAACCGCTCCGAGCCTGCGGGAAGGAGCGGTATAGAAGCCGAAATAAATAAATAAATAAATGACTGCAAAAGCATGCACGGCTAGCGGGCACTCTTCTGAGCTCTGGACCCTCGGTAGGCACAGCAGGGTCTACCTCCTCACACATCAGCACGTGGGGTGCCCATATATGGGCATCATGCTCACACAGGCAACACCAGTTGGGGTGTTGGAAGCCTGAAGGACAACTAGCTAAACAGTATTTCTACCAGGCCTGTAGCTATGGTGGGGCTTTGAGGGGGGGCTCTGCCTCCTTTCTTAAAGGCACAGCCTCACAAGAATTTCTCCTGTAAATGCTTTTTTCCAATTTTAAAACATTCTTTTTAAAGGCATGTGCTCCTTTAAGCAGAGCGGGGTGCTGTAGCTGACTAATTCCACACTGAGCAAGGGGTTGGAGGGTTGGAGTAGGTGACCTCTAGGATCCCTTCTAACTCTGTGTCAAGAGACTGGTCTCCTTTCAGAGTTTTTTTCTGCCTGTTCGCTTTCTTGACTATAGACGTCTTCTTAATATTGGTGTGTTCTAAGATTTATAGATGTAATTTTAGCTTGACTATAGAAATCATCACCCCCACCTGCCGGCTTGTTATCAGAATTGTTGCTTAGGCTGGCAGAAGTGATTAACTTGCAGCAGCTGAGAACTGTCATTTGGTTGACACAGCTTGCTATTTAGAACTCTATCCTGGCAGCAGCTTTCTATTGGCTAAATGGCTTTTCTTTCTGCACTGAGAACTTCAACCCCACCAGAAAAAAAATTTGCCCCACAAGCCACAAAATCCTGGCTATGGGCCTGATCTTTGATGGTCAGGATGAAACCCTCCATGCCCCACGAGACTCTGCATCTCTTCCTTGACTGGTGAGGCCGAAAAGCAAAAATTAGTGGTAATTGCAAGATCCAACAAAATAAGATAAACTGTGCTCAGTTTGCATAACAGAGACAAGCTGGAGAATCCAGTGTTTGTCAAGGCAGAGCTGCAAACTCCCAGGATTCTTGTATGTGCACATGTGTGTGTACGCACACTTGTGCAGGGGAAACACCACAGCTTAAACTGCTCTTGAACACAAAGAGGCTTGCGGTCTAGATAGGCATCCATTCCTGAGGCTGGCCTAGCTCAGGCACACCAGTCTCTTAGCAACTTCCATACTTCCATACTTTCAGCTGCAGATGCTTTTCCAAAGGAGGTTGAAGCGTCTCTTGAACACACAACATTCCATGCACAATCAACCCCACCCCCCTACCGCCAAAAACCGTGGAAGGAAGACAAAACCCCCACAGGACCCACATACCACACCGACACAGTGATGTGGGGGGGGGGGGGGAGCCGAGGACATCCCGGATTCGCATGCAAGCCCTACAGGCAACCGGGAGGTGGAAAAAGCTTAGCAGAGGAAAGGCAGGTCCTACCTCCCCAGAAAACAGGCGGGCTTCCAATCAGGAATTGCGACAGCCCCTATCCAGCTTCCACAGCCTCCGCCCGGCCAGGGCAGCCAGCAGGCGCTTAAGCCCTAGCACAGGACGGCGGTTCTGGGGAGAACCATAGAAAATGTGAAACCATGGCCCGGCTTCCGCACCTCCACCCCAAAGAGTAAAAAGAAAGCACAATTTTACGGAAAAGGACGAGGTTTCTACTAGGATTACCACCTTTTCAGAAAGCCCCTGCTCCACTGCTTCTAACAGAAGCGGAACATGCAGCAATCAGGGTACGGCTGCGGTTATCTCAGGTCTGGAGAATTTTGCCAGATGATTCCGACAGACCATAGCTGCTGTGAAAAGCACAGGAGCGGGCCTGGGCTTCCACCCCTGGTCAGTTGGCAACTACCGTCTCCCTGCACAAAAATCTCAGAAACCGGATGGAAAGGAATGTGGCTGCTAGAAAACACAGCACCTTCCGGGGGAATCCTCTGCTCAAATCTCTCTGCAGCTGTCTGCAGTCTGACTGCAGAAAGGGGCTGCCAAGGGGACAGGAAGACCCCTCTGCCCCCTTCCCTTCAGGCCGCCGCCGCAGCTCTACCTGCTGGAGCACAAACCCCTCCCACCCCTGCCCTTCCTTCCTTCCTTCCTTCCAAATTTAAAATTACAAACTATTAAAAACCCAGCTGGAGCATAAACACGGCTTAAAACATTTGGCAGGCTAAAATTATCATCATACAAGGAGTCTGCGGTCTAGAGGCAGAAGGCAAAAACAATGAGCAACATCAAAGCCTTTAACTAAAAGCCGGTGTAAAGAGAAATGTCTCGGCCTGGTACCTAAAAAGAGAGCAGAGTAGGTGCCAGGCAAGCCTTGCCGGGGGGGGGGGTGGGGATGTTCCACATACGAGGAGCCACCACTGAGAAAGGCCCGTCTCTGGTTGCCGGCCCCCTGCCTCACCTCTGCAGGTTGCAGGCCCAGAGAGCAGGGCTGGAGAAAAGGATCCGAACTTGCCTGGCCCAGCCTACAAAAGGAGACAGTCCTTCCAGCGCTCTAGTCCCAAGCCATTTAAGGGCCTTAAAGGAAAGAACCGGCTCTTTGAATTGTGCCCAGAAACCAGAGCTTGCAGCACAGGGATGAGACGATCCCCACACCCCTCTCCTAACCCGGCTGCTGCATTTTGGACCCGCTGAAGTTTCTGAACAGCATTCAAAGGCAGCCCCCCCCCCCCCCCCATGACTAGCCTGGACCGCGGAGAGCAAAGGCGGACAAAGAAAGTCGGCTTGTGACCAGTGTTCCCTCTAAGCTGAGTTCGTGTGAGCCAGCTCACAGTTTTTTACCCTCCGGCTCACACATTTTTATCTTCGCTCAGGGAGGAGGGCTCCAGAGCAAACTAATTGACGCAGCAGCCAAATCGCTCGCTCGCAACTTTAATGCCGGTAGCTCACAAAGTAGGATTTTTGCTCACACAGCTCCACAGCTTAGAGGGAGCATTGCTTGTGACTTGGGGGGAGGGGGGGAGAGATGGTCCAATGCAGCCCCAGAGAAACACGTGAAGCTACCTTGCACCAAGCGGGTCCGTCCAGCTCAGACCCGTTTACTTTGAGTGGCGGCTGCTCCTGAAGCTCTCGGCAGCCTTTCCCAGCACCTGGAATTGGAGACGCCGAGGACTGAATCCGGGCCCTCCCTGCGTGTGCGGCAGGTGCCGGTCCACTGCCTCAAACCCCGGGGCCCCAGCGGGGGGAAAGCACGTGAGCCCACCTCCTGCCAAGTCTGCCCGGCTCAGGAGGGGCTGCTCCAACCAGCGGCTGCTCTCCAGGGTCTCGGGCAGCGCCAGGTCTTCCCCAGCCCCGCTCACCACGATCCTCCCCCCCGGGACCGAACGCGAGTCTTCCCGCGGGCCGAGCCGAGGCTCACCTCCCCAAGCCCTGGCAGCTCCCCCTACAGAGCCCCGCCCACCATGATCACCTTTATGGCGACAGCCAAGAAGACTCCCAGAACGGCGAGGACAACAAGCCCGACCTTGCTTTTGTTGCACCGCTTCAAAATGAAGAACTTGGCCCAGTCCACCTTTTTCTGGCTGCCGGGCGGGTAGCGGACCTTGTTGATGCCTTCCATGGTGAGGGACCGGACGAGGCAGGACCGCTGGTGGGAGAAGGTCTGGAAGCTGAAGCGGCCGTGGTAGGCCCCCATCCCACTGTGGCCTGAGGGCAAAGAGCGAGAGCGCACTTGGTCAGCGAGGGGAGCAAAAGACAAAGGAGCTGGGACAGGAGGAGAGCCCTGCTGGGTCAGGCCAGTGAGGGTCCATCTGGTCCAGCATCCTGCCTCACACAGAGGCCAACCAGTTCCTCTGGAGGGACAACAACAGGGCAGAGAGGCAGAGGCCTTCCCCTGACAGGGACGTAAGAAGAGCCCTGCTGGATCAGACCGGTGGGCCATCTAGTCCAGCATCCTGCCTCACACAGAGGCCGGCCAGTTCCTCTGGACAGCCAACAACAGGGCAGAGAGGCCGAGCCCTTCCCCTAATGCTGCCTCCTGGCCCTGGGATTTAGAGGCTTAGTGCTTCCAAATGTAGAGTTTCCCCTCAGCCACCATGGCGAGTAGCCATGGATAGACTTATGATCCTTCACGGAATCTATCAAATCCCCTTTTAAAGCTGTTTATTCCTGTGGGCATCACTACATCCCCTGGTAACGAATCCCACAGTTTAATCTCTCTCTGTGTAAAGCAGTATTTCCTTTTGTCCGTCCTGAAATGCACCCCCACCCCCCGGTTACTCGTCCTCAAACTTTTTTTAAAGAAATGTTGACAGCATGGGTTGCCACCACTCCATCCCTATTCAGACCCCAGCAGCCATGTCTTATCCCCCCCCCCTGGAAGGGGGCTTCCCAAACCCTTTCTGCTTGCCAAAATAGCTCCGAAACAAGGCACCTGGACTCGCTGCCCAAGGGACCTCTGCAGACGCCAGAGCAAATCGACTTCCTCCTGCGCAAAACGCAAGAGCCGGGGAAGCTGCGGCTGCCCATCTAGCCGGCGTTCGGCAAGCAGCGGGAGAACCCTCCCTCCCCCCGAGCCCTGCCGTGAGGGCTGCGACTCACCGACCCCGCCGAACGGCAAGCTGGGGAGCGTGAAATGCATGAGGACGTCGTTGGCCGTCACGCCACCGCTGGAGGTCTCGGCGATCATCCGTTTGATGATCTGGAGGTGGGGGAGAAGAAGGCAGAGTGAAGAAGGGCTTCGAGAGCAGAGGCCCCTTTCGGTCGACCGAGTCATCAATGCACTGTGGGTGGGAGGTCGGCAGCTGGGTAATCGCATCAAGGGCCATGCATGGCACCGTGCAGACACAGAACACAATAAAAGGAGGGGGGGTGCCATCCCCCCCCCCTTTCATGGTTTGTTAGCTTTCTGGCCCCAGCTGTCCTTGGTGCAGTTTGAAACCTCTTTTGCATCCAATGGCACCTGCTCGGAAGGAGGAGGAGGAGGAGGAGATTGGATTTATACCCCACCTTTCACTACCCGAATGAGTCTCAGAGCAGCTTGCAATCTCCTTCCTCTTCCCACAACAGACACCCTGTGAGTGGTAGGTGGGGCTGAGAGAGCTCTCTCGAGAACTGCCCTTGAGAGAACTTGTCCAGTGTTCCCCCTAAGCTGAGTTAGTGTGAGCTAGCTCAGTTTTTTAGCCTCCAGCTCACACATTTTTGTCTTAACTCAGGAAGGAGGGCTCCAGAGCAAACTCATTTATGCAGCAGCCAAATCGCTCGCTCACAACTTTAATGCCAGGAGCTCACAAAGTAGAATTTTTGCTCACAAGACTCCACAGCTTAGAGGGAACATTGCTTGAGACCCCCACAGGTCTCCTAAGCAGGCTGGGACTTCATAGCTCACAAACTAGAATTCTTGCTCACAAGACTCCACAGCTTAGAGGGAACATTGCTTGAGACCCCCACAGGTCTCCTAAGCAGGCTGGGACTTCATGGCTCTTTCCACCATGATCAAAGTGATACAAGATCCTGCTAATGGTTACCCACTTTTTATATATTCTTGGGGACCAGCAAGGTTGGCTACAGTGTTCCCTCTAAGCTGAGTTAGCACGATCCAGCTCACAGTTTTTTAGCCTCCGGCTCACACATTTTTGTCTTCGTTCAGGAAGGGCAGACTGATTTTATGCAGCAGCCAAATCGCTCGCTCACAACTTTAATGCCAGTAGCTCACCAAGCAGAAGTTTTGCTCATAAAGCTCCACAGCTTAGAAGGAGCGTTGCCTACAAACTATCTTCTGGTTCCAGGAGCTGTAAGCAGGAACAAACCAGGATTGCCTTTTCTTCTCAGACTGAGTGGGAGCCCCTCGTGACGCTGCTTGTGACTCACACATCCTTCAATAGCTCAGAACAATCTGAGGAAGGATCGGCAGATATGCATTTAAAGCTCGATCCATCCATGAGTGGACCCAAGGGCAAAAGGTGAAACGCTTTAAAAGACCTCAAACCGAAGAATTAAATGTCATTAATCATCTCTGTAACTCCCTCGACTCATCAAGTGCTTTTCAACAAAATTCTGCTCAGCTTCACAACCAAGGGCTGTTGAAATCTGAGGGAGGACACAATTCCAGAGCCACTGGTCATCGGGGGTGGGTGGCTGGGTGGGTGGAGGGGGGAAACCATGGGGCTCCCTGTAATCTGCTGTCGTGAGATGCTTGGCTTGGAGGTCCAAGGGGAAGCCCAAGGGGGAACACTTAAGCAGGTGTGGGGTGGGGCCCCACAGTGGATCTCAGCAGCCCTGTCTGGAAATAAGACTTCCCTTGCCCCGGTTTACTGGGAAAGTGACTTGCCCAAGGCCACCAAAGGAGTCGGTGCCAGAGCGGGACGCCAACCAAGTGGGATGTGATTCGTGCCGAGACCCAAAGCGACGCCCGTTGGAGGCCAATAAGATCCATTCCGGCACTGGGCAGCCACGTGGCAAACCGGGGCCCCAAACTCACCGCCTTGTCTTTGGCGAAGACGTACAGAGCCAGTGGCTTCTCTCGGTGGTTGATGAAGTGGATGGCCTCGTCAAGGTTCTTTACGGTGACAATGGGAAGGATGGGGCCAAAGATCTCCTCCTGCATGACCTTGGAGTTGGGGTTGACGTCGGTGAGGATGGTGGGTGCTAGGAGGAGAGGCGAACAGTGAACCAAGGACACAAACGAGGACAAGCGGGGAAATCGAAATGGTTTTACAGAGGCAGGGTGAGCCCCTACTGAGTTTATGGTGCTCGATAACTCTAAACCAGGGGTGTCAAACATGCGGCCCAGGGGCCGAATCAGGCCCGCAGTGGAACTGGCTGTCTTCTGCTTCTTCTTCCAGTTCTACTGCTGCTGTGTCATCATAGGTTTGCCGCTTACAGATACACACCTGAACAGCATACTCAAGATTGCAACAGCACAGATATTTTGACGCAATAATTCAGGGCAAGAGGTGTCAGTTACCAGACACTGTTAAATAAACAAAATATCGCAAGAGTGCTAATATTTTAAGCATGTTTTTATTTCAAGTAAAAAAAAGAACCTGTGTGTTTGTGCCCTTTACAAAGTTTGTATCTCTGCTACTGGCATTACATTTTATGACACGCATGGCCCGGCCCAACAAGGTCTCATTTATGTCAGATCTGACCCTCATAACAAATGGGTTCGGCACCCCTGCTCTAAACAATGTACGATGGGACCACTGAACTCTTGGTTCCCTTGCTTAGACCTGTCTTTGCCAGTCACGCTCTCCTCAGGTCCTTATGCTGGCCAAAGTGAACTTGAGATGGAGCAAGCACCTTTCTTCCAAAGCATTCACACCTGTGCAAAAGCGTATAAATCTCTGGCAGATAACCCGTCTAGGGAATATACCGTATAAATGTCCCTGTGCCGTATAAATGTTGTATACCATATAAAATGTCCGTAGGTCCCTCGGAGAGCCTGGTGCTCTGCTGCCCAACATCTACTGGCTGTCCCCAGCCCAAAGGATGTCCGCTTAGCCTCAGCCAGGGCCGGGGCCTTTTCTGTCCTGGCCCCCACCTGGTGGAACAGGCTTATTACAGTTTCACAGGGCCTGTAAAATGGAGCTGTTCCCCCCAGGCCTTTGGTTTACTGGGGGATTTACTGATAACTTGTTTTAATGACCCTGTAAGGTCTGCTGTTGTTACCCGCGCTGGGGCCGCTTGTGGGGAGTGCGGGATATAAATCTACCAAATAAACAAACAAATAAATGCTCAGACTGTGACCAGTGCTTTCCCCACGCAAGACATGATATTACATGTAAGTGAATGCGAGTCTGAGAAGCAGAATTCTGCTTGATTCGATAGTGCACAGAGAAGAAGAAAAGATTGGATTTATACCCCACCCTTCACTCGGAGTCTCAGGGTGAGGGAGGGGGGGCTGAGAGAGCTCTGACAGAAACTGCTCTTGAGAGAACAGCTCTGACAGAACTGTGGCTTGCCCAAGGTCATCCAGCAGCTGCAAGTGGAGAAGTGGGGAATCAAACCCGGTTCTCCCAGATTAGAGTCCGTGCTCCTAACCACTACACCAAACTGGCTCTCAGGAGATCAAGGATCAAGGAAGTGTTGTGGCTGGCCATTTATCTTGCCAACCTTAGCAAATTTACCAAAGAGTCTCCAGATTGTGTGGACACATTCCCTGTAATTCGCCTTGACTTCAAGTGAGAAAGGCAGACTATAAATAACGTCAATAAAATAAATACTAATGTCTCATGCTTCTAGTCCTCACTGCTAGAACTCTGTGCCCCTGGGCCACCCGTTATTCCCAGGGAGCGGCTGAAAACGTTCTCACGCACACACATACGACAGCACCCTCCTCACACAGCTGTCTCCAGCATGCGAATTTCACACAACAGGTTTGTTGTGTAAAGGTGGCCGAGGGTGGCAACAACTGGTGCCCCACGGTGCTCACAGGACTCTTCAACACCCTTCTGGCGCAGTCTCCATGACCACTGAGGTCACCCGCGGAGGCTCTGCTCCGGCTGCCCCTGTGACAGGCCCTTCCTATCAGCTGAGGGGAGCCCCACACAGCCTCCTATGATTTTGGGGGAACCAGGTTTATTGTAAACCACAAACCTTCCCCTCAGTTACCGGGTCTTCTAAAGGTAGCGAGCATTCGCTGCTTTGGGTTCCCTGCCGTGAGGTAAGTTTTGTGGTGCGCAAGTGGAATACGGCGGTCACTGAGGCAGGAATTCTACATTAACGGCAAAGAAGACTAATTTATTTACAAGTAGGTTTCCAGGAACAGGACCAATGTTCCCTCTAAGCTGCAGAGCCTTGTGAGCAAAAATGCTACTTTGTGAGCAACTGACATTAAAGTTGTGAGCAAGCAATCTGGCTGCTACATAAATTAGTTTGCTCTGGAGCCATCCTTCCTGAGCAAACACAAAAATGTATGAGCCGGAGGCTAAAAACCTGTGAGCTAGCTCACACTAACTCAGCTTAGAGGGAACACTGAACAGGACTCCAGATAGACTCCAAAAGAGACACCTAGCTGAGGCACATTAATTTAGAGAGTAGTTTCAGTTCCCTTTCATACTTTCAAGCATCAACAGACTTCCACCCATCAGTCACTAGGCTGAATCCTCACACACACAACCAGGATTCCACCTGCACCCGTCTGCCCGCTCCCAAGAATCAGACCCAACTGCACAAGGTCTGCTCACTGCCAGAGATAACAGGCCTAACAACTGGGTACTCTCTTCTCTGTTAGAAGTAGGGCCAAACCACTGTGCCAAACTAACAGGCAGAACCACCCTTCACTCTGTCTGCCCTTCTCACTGCTCCCTCCCTGAGGCAGAACTGAACTCAACTCCTGCTGTGTTTCCCTCCAACACTCCGTCCCCCTTCTCAAAGGTGACGTGGATGCGGGAGCAGCACTCCCAAAGGCTCAAGTGAGTGGCTGTTTCTCCCTTCGGGGGCAGGGTCTTCTGTCCGTCACATTTGAGCCTAGACAGATGACAACCCAACAACCCCAGGTTGTGGCACCCAAACTTTGGAACCCTCTCCCCAAGGAGATCTGCCTGTCTCCCGCTGTAACGTCTTCTGCCAGCCAGTGAAGACCTTGTTGTTTTATTTGGCGTTCCGTCACAAACTCTTTTTAGCCTTCTCCCTGTTTTGGAGGCTTTTAAGCAGAGGCCCAGGGAAATGCTGATCGCCACTTTGGGGTCAGGAAGCAATTTTTCTCCAGGCCAGTTTGGCCAAGGATCCTAGAGGTTTTTTTTGCCATCTTCTGGGCATGGAACAGCAGTCACTGGGGGTGTGGTGGGGGAGGTAGTTGTGAATTTCCTGCATTGTGCAGGGGGTTGGACTAGATGACCATGGAGGTCCCTTCCAACTGTATAATTCTATTTGGGTGTTTTTAAGTACGTATTTATTTTTGTTTTACTTTCTTAATGTATACACCACCTTCTTCCCAGTGGGGACTCAAAAGTGTTTATAAAATGTCGGAAACGTCTTCGGACAGCGCTGGCTCTTCGGCTTGGAAACGGAGATGAGCACCGCAACCCTAGAGTCGGATTCGACTGGCTTTTGAGCAAGGGAACCTTTACCTTTTATTTGAATATAATACAAAATATAATGCAATGCATTTGATATTATATATTTTGTACTTTAAGTGCTTTTTAAAGTCTCAAATGTTCCGATGTTCCCAACCTTGGGGACTCTGAACGGGGCACCGTCGCAATGTTTTAAATAACTAAATAACCTTGTCCTTTGCTCTCCCCACTGGAGGGCGCCTCCTCAGAGCCGACTGGCTTGGCAAAAACCTAAAGCCTTTTTAATAGCTCAGCTGATCGCTGCCAGATGCTTCTAGCACCGCCCTGACAAAAGGGCATCACAAGACAGATTCCAGGACCGGCGACCTTGCAGATTATTTGTTCATTAGCTCAGCAGGGTTGAAATTCACGGCCGGCGCAAACACTGCTGTTGCCTGCAACTCAGAGGGTGTGTCGACACAGAAGACTGGACAAAGCGGTTTCTTTCCAGGACACCTCTGCCTCTCCCCTCCCTCCCTTCATGCACACAAAACACCACCGCCAAAAACACCCCATCGAGAGAGGCCCCCAAGACGGCTCCTTCCAGCCAGCCCGGGTGCTGCCCGCGATCCAAGGCGCACCCACACTGCGTCCAACCCTACCTATGAAGCAGCTGGCTTCGTCAGCTTCCCCGCCGTAAGTGACCTTCTGCCCTTCCAGCAACCCCATGATTCTCTTGAAGTGCCGCTTGTTCACTATCCGTTCGTAGTCGGGGGACTTCTTGACGTCCTCGCCGTAATATTCCTGCAAGGGAAGAAGCAGTGGCCACCGGGAATCAGCTCTCTCATCAGATCACGTTTGCAACCTGCCCTTCCTTCTGAGGAGCCCAGGACGATGGCGGAGATGGGGCATTCTCCCTCACAACAACCCCGTGGGGTAGGCCAGGCTGAGAAAAACGGGTCTGCCCCAAGGAGGTATAACGAGCTTTGTCCACTTTGGTCCTGATGCTAAATGTCTTGAATAGCTCTGCAGGCGGCTGGTCCTTGAGCCCCCTCGGCAGCACCAGTACAGGGAGAAGAGTCTCGTCTCCTTTGACCTGCAGCGGCCCCCTGAGCACCCCCCCCCCCAGATGAGGTGGCGGCAGAAACAGCTTTTCCAACTCCTGTTCCCCGGGAGCCTTTCACCGGAGACGGGGAGGGTTGCACCAGGGCGGTCTGCAGGCCAAGCAGTTGCCCCTCCTCTGTCTCTGAGGAAACACCAAGATGAGCGCCCCCAAAGGCAGTTTTCAGACTGCATCGTCCCTCCCCAAAGGGATTTAGTCAAAGGTGTGATTTTATGACCAATCCCCAGCATAGGTATCTGCCAGAAGGGCGCAGACCAGCCGGTCTTCACGACGCAGAGACCCGTGGGGTCCGGAAAGCAGCCTGCTGAGCCAACACTCACCGCCAGGGCCTTTTTTATGCCCTCCACGACTCGGCCTTCGATGGACGGGTCGCACAGGACGTAGTCGGGAGCAATGCAGGTCTGGCCGCAGTTCATGTACTTCCCCCACGCGACCCGTCTGAAGGAGAATACAAGGAAACAGAGAGACGGGACTGAATTCCGTGAGCAGAGGCTGAGCCTTGGCCTTTGGGGACAGTGCCGCCAGCACATGTGCCTGGCTGTTAAAACACCTCTGGCCAGTCAGGATGTCTTGGAATGGCTCCCATCTGACTGATCTGCCTTTATCCGCTGCCAGAAGGTGGTTTTTGTTTTTTTCCTGGCACAGCTGTTCTTGAAAAAGAGCAGTTTCTGTCAGAGCCCTCTCAGCCCGACCTACCTCACAGGGTGTCTGTTGTGGGGAGGGGGAGGGAAAGGAGTTTGTAAGCCACTCTGAGACTCCTTTGGGTAGTGAAGGACGGGGTATAAATCCAATCTCCTCTTCTCCTCCTCTTAATGTATTTTATTCGTCACATTCCATTATTACCAACTGTCTGTTTGATGTGCTGGGGCAAGTGATGCATTGTATTCTTGGTGCTTTGGGGTGTGTGTGTGAACAGTGGGAGGGCTTCTAGTGTCCTGGCCCCACTGCTGGACCTCCTGATGGCACCTGGTATTTCTGTCCACTGTGTGACACAGAGTGTTGGACTGGATGGGCCACTGGCCTGATCCAAACACTGGCTTCTCTTAGGTTCTTATGCAACCACCCTGCATCCAAAATTATTGGTTGGGCTGCTCTTTACTAATTTGAGCGAGTCGTGCTCTGCCCTGGGAGCTTCCTCTGGGAGGCGGCAGGAGACGCCTCGATAAAACAGAAAGGTCCGTGACGTCCTTGGAAAGGATTCCAGGCCAGAGGGAACGGCAGGGAGACTGGCCAAGGGAGCTGCCCTGCACCAGAAGGACGGCGGGAGGGGGGGCACCAATGTGCTCGGTGCAGAAAGCGGCCCTCTGGCCTCCCACTCCTCAGGAACCTGGATGAGAACCCCACATGCAAGAGGGCAGACGGATCTCTGCTTTCCCAGAGGGGGCCACAGCTGGTTCTACAGAGGAGAGCAGCCCCTCCACCTGTGGAGCCAGACCTCACTTGACAGCCAGGCTGCTGCTGCTGGGAACATGGAGAGCCTTCAGTCTCCCACTGGCTAAGCCCCTGACCAATAGTGCCGCACCCTGAGAGGGCCTCAGCCAACGGACCCGGCGCGAGTCAGCCGGTGCTCCCTGACCCCACAACAATGGCTCCCTCACTGTGCAGTGTGGCTAGGGGAGCTGATCTCGTGAAGCCAGGCCCTTTTGCGCAAGGGCTGGATCTGATCCCAAAGGCTTAGCAGAAGCGGGCCCTTGATGTGCGGGCCAAAGAATCCAGGTGCCCTCGGTTTCACAACTACGGGAGGCCCGGCTCCTGCCCCTCCCGGCATCCTTGGCAGAGACGAATGCTGGCAGTGGGAGCAAGAGGCCTCTCCTGGTTGCTGGGTGTAAACTTTGATCCTGGGCGGGCGCCCTCTCACTCCAGATGAAGAGCGGATGATAAGAGTGGCTTAGAAACTGAAAAGGGAGGTGCAGGGATTACCACCCCAAGCAACTGCAGAAGGCTGAACACGAACACACACACACAGACGCAGGAGAAAAGCTGGAGACCCAGCCCTACCGCAAAGGTCACCAAGAGGCTGCTTGTGAGCCCTCAGCAGCTCCTATATTCCCTGGAACAGGGGTCTCTAGCATGGCGCCTGCCAGGACCTTTCCTGGCACCAAGGGCTTTTAGAAAGTGAGTGGGGCCAGTGGGGCTTTTGCCCAAGAAGGCTTCTGATTGGCCACTGGGAATCTGGTCAGCTGGGCAGATTTTGAAGACAACTGCTTTGGCAGCAGCTGCCGCTACAGCAGAAGAATCTTCGCTGTGTCCCTTGAAGGTCAGCTGCGGCGGCCGTTTTGTGGCTGGCTGTGCCCCTTGCCCCACCGCTATTTTGTGGCCGTCCTTTTGTGGCTGTGCCCCGCCCCCACCACGTCGGAATTCCAAAGGCGCTCAAAAAGATTGTATCAATAGATTGAGAAACACCTGCAAGAAATTTAAACTTAATGGTTAAACTATTTCTTTTTGGACTTTAAATTTCTAAAACGGTACAGGTGCAGAAATGAATGATTCTTATATGTGAACTGTTACCTGATATAATGAGTATGTGCTCCGTATGTGTTGTGGGTGTAGTTTTTTGTCTCTTTTGTTCTCACTCTGTATGTGTTTTTTGCTTTCCCTTTTCTTTTCTTTTGGAAAATTAATAAAATCTTTACCAAAAAAAAAAAAAAAGGTTGGGGACTCCTGCCCTAGAAGTTGCAAGACAGGATCTGGCCTAGGCTTTTTTTAAAAAAAAGGCATGTTGGGAGGGGAGGAGATTCGCTTGGGGTATTTTTCATTAGAATAAGAAGAGGAGATTGGATTTATCCCCCGCCCTTCACTTGGGAGTCTCAGAGCGGCTTACAAACTCCTATCCCTTCCCCTCCCCACAACAGACACCCAGTGAGGTGGGTGGGGCTGAGAGAACTCTGACACAAACGGCTCTTTTTCAAGGACAGCTGTGCCAGAGCTTGTGACTGACCCGAGTTCACATCAGCAGGTGCAAGTGGAGGAGTGGGGAATCAAACCCGGTTCTCCTAGATTAGAGTCCGCGCACTTAACCACTACACCAAACTGGCTTGTAGGAGTAACTCTTCTTAAAGAAAAGCTTGGCGACCCTGGCCTTAGAGTCTGATGCATTTGGGTGGTACCTTAAACCTGCTGAAAAAGGGACCGTCAAAGCTGCCTTGCAACGAGTCAAACCACTCCTCCCCCCCCCGGCCCAGCTCCATCCCCTCTAACTGGCAGCGGCTCTCCAGGGTCTCCAGCAGAGAAAGAAGAAGAGGCTGGATTTATACCCTGGCCCTTCAACTCGGAGTCTCAGAGCAGCTAACGATTCCCTTTCCCTTCCCCTCCCCACAACAGACACCCTGTAAGGAAGGTGGGGCTGAGAGAGCTCTTGTGAAGATTGCTCCTGAGAGAACAGCTCTGAGAGAACTTGTGACCGACCCAAGGTCACCCAGCAGCTGCATGTGGAGGAATGGGGGAGATCAAACTCTGTTCTCCCAGATTAGAGTTTGTGCTCCGATCCACTACACCAAACTGGCTCTCCCAGTTTGGTCTTTCCCAGCACCTGGGACTCGAGATCTCACTAGCAATGCCTGGCGCCAGAGTTAGGACGGCCCACTGACAAAGCCAGCCCCTCCCTGCTTGTGAGAGAGACAGGTTACCTTTGACAGGGTTATGTGTATCTCTGGACAGATTTGGGCACCGTTTGCAGAAGGGCTGTCTTTTGCTCAGCTCGTCAGATAACTGAGGAAGTGAGCAGTGACTCAGGAAAGCTCCCACCTTGCCACAAATTTTTGTTCAGTCTCTAAGGTGCTAACCTTGGAAGAAGTTTCCCTTCTGGGGCTACCACGAGACTCCTCCTCCACCTAGGCTGCACCAGATGAAAATTGGAACCCCGCTGCAACCGGTCTTAGATGGTTTTTTAAAGGGTCAGACGTGGAGGGAGAGTCTATCGACAGCTGTCATTAATCAGGATACCCAAATGGAACCTCCATGTGTCGGGGCAGTATACCTCCGGAATTGCTGGGAGCAACCTAGAGGGGGCAGAGCTTCATGCCCTGCTTCCAGAGGCACCTGGCCACTCTTGGCAACTTGGACAGTCCTACAAAGTACAGAAGGGGATCCAAAAGAGATGCCACAGTGCTGAAAGACCGGCTTTTTGTGGCAAAAAAGGTCCAGTGGCACCTTAAGGACTAACAGCATTTCTTCCTGTACAAGCTTTCGTGAGTCACTCTTGACTCACGGAAACTCAGACAGAAATCAGTGTTGTTAGTCTTTAAGGTGTCACTGGAATTCCGTTTTATGTTCGTCTGGGGTAGACTAACACAGCTACCCTGCTGCAACCATATTTACATATTTACGTATTTTATGTAGTCTGGGGCTTTTCAGCTTACAAAAACAGAGATAATTGAAGGGCTACAGGGTAGAAGTTGAGAAGATCATGCTGTCTGGAAAAAGGGACCGGCAAGCTTTCCCTCCCTCTCCTGTAAGTCTAGACGTGGGGGGCACCTATTGGGAGTTGATGGGCAACAGATTCAAAAGGCACCCCTTCTTCACATGAAACGTGGGAACTCATGGCCACTGGATGCAGGCGATTACACACCCAAAGAGGAGAGGTCATCGATGGCCATTGGTGATGATGGCTAAATGGAACCTCCGTGTTTGGAGGCAGTCCACCTCTGTGCGGCAGGTTGCCGGGGAGGACAACAGCCTCGATGCCCTGCTTGTGGGCTTTCTTGGGCATGCAGTGGACTACTGTGGGGAACAGGAAGGTGGGCTCCATAGGTCTGGTGGTCCAGCAGGATGGCTCCCGATGCCAACTACCTCACCTGCAAGCCACATCGACGTCACAGTCTTTGTCAATGTAGCAGGGGCTCTTCCCGCCCAACTCGAGGGTGACGGGCGTGAGGTGCTTGGCGGCGGCTTCCATGACGATCTTGCCCACGGAGCTGTTGCCCGTGTAGATGATGTGGTCGAATTTCTGCTTCAGCAGTTCGGTCGTCTCGGGGATCCCTCCGGTGACAACTGGGTACAAGTCCTGGGGGGTGGGGGGACAGACAAAACAGGAGGATCGACAGGCAGCTCCGACCCAGCAGGGACAGAGGAAACGAACCCCATCCCCCCCGTCTTTCACC
This sequence comes from Gekko japonicus, assembly GCF_001447785.1. Taxonomy (NCBI): domain Eukaryota; kingdom Metazoa; phylum Chordata; class Lepidosauria; order Squamata; family Gekkonidae; genus Gekko; species Gekko japonicus. Next base: position 234,180 of record NW_015166486.1, on the reverse strand, counting down.
CTCGCAAAAACCTTGGGATCGGGAAGGGATTTATGGGGGCTCAAGAAATGAAGCAACTGACTCTCTGAGTGGACCCAGGAAGTCTGGAAACGGCCGTCAGAGCTGAGGGCAGAGAGATGCAGGCAGGACCCGGGAGATCTGCTAAGAGGCACGCAAAAACAGAGGTGACATTTGGCCGTGTCATTCCGACGTTACAGATCTGTTTTAGCTTCAGCGATCCTCCATATCCTGGGGCAGTCCGTCTGTGAATACTAAGCTGCTGGAAGGGAGGCGGGAACAGCAAGGAGGGCTGCTGACATTAGACTAACCCACCAGGCAAGACATCAGCCACTGGATAAACAGATGACAGAAGGTTAATATTCTCTGGATAAAGCCAGAGAAGATCTGGCCAGGGGACAATTATTGGCAGCAGCACCGTTTCTGGGCTCAGGCTGTGGTCGTCTCATCTCCGCAGAAGTGCTCCCACGTGATCACCTGCCCTCGTGGCTAAGACTTTAGATCTAGCAAATCCGCCCAAGGTCTGCTTGCCAAAACCCGCTCGGGAGGCAGGTCTCAGAAAGCAGAACCACTGGAGCAGAGCGGGTGGTTTTGCTTCGGAGACTTGCCTACTGAGTCGGTTTTGGCAAACGGACCTCGGGCGCATTTGTTGATCCAAGCTGGCTCCTCTCTGTTCACACCCCGGCTCGGTTTCTGCTCGAGCCAAACGAAGGCGCACAGGCAACTGGAACGGGGAACTCGCCGCGGAGCCCAAGACGCGTTCTGCACCGCTCCGTTCATCTCATCTCAAAAAGGAAACCGTACAGCTACCGAAGGCTCGCAAAAGGGCAGCCCAAACCACCCAGGGGCTGGAGGCCCTTGCCCGACCAGGAAAGGCTGAATGCTCAGGGGCTTCTCAGCTTAGGAGAAAATACAGACCTAAACTTTTGAAGAGAAAATACAGAGCTAAATTTGGGGGGGGGGGGGGGATGGTCGGGATGTCAGAAAGGCTTCAAAAATAGGGCATGAGACGGAATGAGAAAACGTCTTCCCCTTGCCCAGAACACTTGGGGAGGACTTTCAAGGGAGCCGATGGGCAGCAGACTGCAGACGGACAGAAGATAATACTTCTTCACACTGCAGCATACAATTAGTCTGTGGAACTGACTGACACAGGGTGTAGTGACGGCCGCTAGCTTAGATGCACACTGGAGCTAAAGTCACTGGCAGGGCTGTCGGCGGCCACTGGCAACGATAGCTGAATGGAACCTCCGTGTTCGGATGCAGCAGCTCCCTGAGCACCAGTTGTCGGGGGCAGCAATGGCGGGGGAGGGGGGGGTTAGGCCTCTGTAGTCTTTTGGGACATCGGATCGGCCGCTGGGGAAGACGGGATGCTTGACTGGATGGACCACTGAACTGATCCTGTGCGGGCATCACCAGCACTCTTGACACCCACATGGAGTTTGCACAGAAGTACTTCTTTACACAATGGGTGACAAAAAGGTGAAATCGGCGGCCAGAGGATGCCGTGATGGCCTCAGGCACAGGTGGCTTTAAAAGGGGATTCGACAGACTCATGGAGGAGAGGTCAGGCAGCGGCAACTAGCAGTGGTGACTAAAAGGAACCTCCACATTCAGAGGCAATAAACATCTGCAGACCAGGTGACATCAGGTGAAGGCCTTGGCCTTTACGTCTTGTTGCTGGCCGTCCAGAGGAACTGGTTGGCCCCTGTGTGGGACAGGATGCTGGACTAGGTGGACCATTGGCCCGATCCAGCAGGGCTCTTCTTATGTTATTCTGAAGGCCTCGGCTTCTATGCCCTGTTGCTGGCTGTCCAGAGGAACTGGTTGGCCACTGTGTGGGACAGGATGCTGGACCAGATGGACCACTGGTCTGATCCAGCAGGGCTCTTCTTATGTTCTTATTAGAGAGTTGACAAAGATAATTTTTTCTCCCTCTCCGAAAATAACAGAACTTGAGGGCATCCAATGAAACTGATGGGCAGTAGGTTCAGGACAGATAAAAGGAAATACTACTTTAAGCCGGAGAGTAATTAAAATGTGGAATTTGCTGCCAGAGGATGTAGTGATGGCCACAGGAATAAACAGCTTTAAAAGGGGATTAGAGAGATGGGTGGAGGATAAGTCTATCAGTGGCTACTAGTCATGGTGACTGAGGGGAACCTCCACATTCAGAGGCACTCAACCTCTGAATCGCAGAGCCAGGAGGCAACATCAGGGGAAGGCCTCGGCCTTTATGGCCTGTTGTTGGCTCTCCAGAGGGACTGGTTGGCTACTGTGTGAGACAGGATGCTGGACTAGGTGGACCAGTGGTCTGATGCGGCAGGGCTCTTCTTATGTTCTTAACTTCTCAGGGCCGGTTTTAGTACTGCCTCCCAAGAACAGCCTCAGGTCGTTTTCCAGGGCTGAAAACCTCCCTGGCAAACCACAAAATTAACATGATGGGTGTAAGAAGCCTGCTGCGTATGACTTGAGCGCAGGGGTTAATTTACTTTAGTTTATTTCTACAGTCCTTAGACCAGTCATACAAAAAGACGTACACCTTTACAAAATTCCAAGATTTTAAAATACATCAGTAAAACATTAAAAGCAAAATTTAATCTAATATCAAACTACTGTATCTAACTAGCTGCCTTGGGGTTTCCGTGATCTATCACCACAAAGAAACTGGCTACTTGGTGGGTAATCTTGGGATTTCTATCAGACAGAAGGAACTCGAGTCTAGCTTTTTTGGAGAGGCCCAGAATTAGTTCAGTCAGCGGTGTGATGATTTTTATTTATTTTATTTTTACTTAATTATATTTATACCCCGCCCTCCCCACGAACGGGGGTTATTACGCGCCACCTGATAATACGGACATTTAGAAAACACAAGAAAGGGGACCCGCGATACTCACGGGGGGGGAGCTCCACGCAGAGCAGGAGAAGGAGGAAGCAGCAGCAGGTAAGCCTCTCCTCCCATCCCCGGACACTAGTGGCGTGGCCTGAGTGGCTGCCAGCCACTAAGCCCACTGATCCCCCCCCCCCCCCCCCCCCCCCCCCCCCCCCCCCCGGTCTCCTCCCCCATCTCCCCCAGTCTCCTCCCCCACCCCTGGCTCCAGCAGCTAAGCCCAAGCGCCTTCCAGCCGCCGGGCCTCGCTGATCTCCTTCTTCCCCTTCCCACCGGCTCCGATGGTCTCCTCCTCCTCCTCCACCACCACCGCTGCCGATCTCCTCCTCCCTCCCCCCACTCCTGCGGCGAGGTCTGAGTGGCTTCCAACCGCCAGCCTGCCGCAGAGTTCCCAGAGCGTTCCCTGCACATGTGCAGGGAAGGCTCTTTTACTTTTTGGGGGATTTAAATATTCCCCCTATATTTTTTCAACTTTTTAGATTTTTGTGCACACTTGGGGACCGCCCCAATTGTGCAGGAAAATCTCCCTGCCCCCAGGTGCCCCTGATGTGCGGATTTAGATATCCGCACGCAGGGGGTGCCTTCGCTATTAGATATATAGATATGCTCAGTAGAGTCTCAACCTCCCTTAATGGGGAGGCACAAAGCCTTTCTGTGAAAGGAGTATTCTTATATTTTCCTTCAAGTACTGCAGAAGGGAGGGCAGAGCACCTCGCCAGAGTGAAGGCGAGCGCAGGGGTGGGAAAGGTCGGGCCTCTGGGTCTAAAACAGGCTGGGAGCCGGGCTCTACCCACTGGCCATAGGGAGGCTGAGTCCCTGCCATGTTTCTGTCATTTGGGAATTTAAGCACAGGGCCGGCTCCTGTAAGAAGGGGGGGGGGGGGGGGGAGCGCCCATGTAGGCAGGGAGCCACGTCTTTGCCAGGATGTCACAAGAGCACAGGGAGCCAAGTTACAGGCTGTCTCTTCTTTGTTTGTTCGCTTGATAGGGCAAAGTTTGTAGTCCTGCTGGTTTGGGAGATAACGTGGATAAGGCCTGGCAGCACGAGCCAGAGGAGGTGCCGATTACAGTTTCCGACTGTTCAGAGTGAAGCTCCGAAGGCCCCCCCCCAGGCATGCCTGCCACAGATGAAAAACAGTATAAAATATGCAAATGAGGAGACTCCACCCAAATCTGCATGATCTGTCCCCATTGCGGGATTTGGTACGGCAGGGAAACAGAGCTCTGCAGAGTGCCTGAGCAAGAAAAAGACGCGGCTGGAGTCCCTGGGCAGGAGAGGCGAAACCTCCGCAACGTCCCCCCGCACCCACCTTGTCCAGGTACTGTGGGAGCAGCTCCTCCAGGAGCTTCGCGGTGTGTTCGCTGACCTCGGAGGGCTTGACCACGACAGCGTTCCCTGAAAGAGACAAGCAGGCAACTCCAGCTCCCGCAATTCCACCCTGGCTCTTCCACCCAGGCGCTCAGGGCACTGCGCACAGACCTCCCCCTCCTCGGTTTCATCCTCCCACCAACCCCGTGAGGTCACTTAGGAGGAGAGAAAGACTCAGCGAGCTTGACGGCTCTGTCAGGATTTGAACCCTGGTCTGCCTCCGTCCTACTCAGACACCATTGATACCACTGACTCTTTATCACATGCAGCCGGTGGTAGAGGAAAATTGGAGGGTGTGTCTACGGAGACGCGGGGCGTGTCCCTCTCCTGGGCGAAGGAGAAGGGGTCCCCAGAATACCAAGCCAGAACAAAACCACGGCCACTACATGCCCATGGCTTTCATATATAGATGCTTGGCACCTTGAAAGCAGTCTTCTCCCTGCTGCCCAAGAAGTACAGTCTGCAGTACTGGGCGCAGAGCTCAAACTCCAGAGCATCTTGGCTTTTGATCGTTTTTGCAGAAATGAAAGCAAGTTCCCAGTCCTCATGGATACAGAGTTGGCTGAAAGCACGCGGGCCTGCTGACATCTCAGAGGCCAGAAAGGGTTTTCCGGCAGACGAGATCTCCCCCAGCACTGCTCGGATAACTTTGCATACGTGAGGGCCTAGGCGTCCCCCCCCCTCCTTTTCTTAGTGATTGTATTAAGAGGTGCTCAGCAAACTTGATTTTGCCAATTCCCCCCTGAGCTTGCATGGGATCCCCGGGACTCCGAAGAAGGGACCGGGTTACCTGCCGCGATGGCCCCGACCAGAGGGTGCATTACGAGGGCAAAGGGGTAGTTCCAGGCCCCGATGGTCAGGACCACACCCAGTGGCTCATGGTGGATGTAGGCTTCGTCCATCAGCACCATGATGCTCTTCTCCACCCGCTGCGGGGCGGCCCATTCCGGAAGCTTGCTCACGGCTATCTCGAGTTCCAGCAGGACCACCATAATCTCATAGCTGAAGGAGTTGTAGCAGCTCTGCGGAAGAGTGTATAGAAATATTATTTGTTATTGTGGGGCGTCCCCCTTAAATTTCGGAAGCGAAACAACATCTGGGCCCCTTAGGGAGGATATAAGAAAACTTGGCAATTGTTTAAGCACCAGCTGCAGCTAATTGAGGCACCGTAACTGATTAGGTCGGCGGAGGAACAGAGACAACATTTCAGGAGACAAAAAGCAAGTTTTCTTCCACTGAGGCGGCTAACTGATAAAGGACTTTTCCTTCTATTTTTCTCATGTTTGTAGCCTTGCCAACCTCCTGTTGAGGATAACGCCAACTTGCCGGCATTCTGCTCAGGACAGTCTCAGTTCTAGCGGCTTGAGAACTACTGCTTCAGCCATTCAGTACATTGCCCCAGTGTTTTAAGTCCTTTTGAATATTACTCTCTCTCCCGGTGGTTATTTCTGTAGAGCTGTGGTCCGCTGCGGTGCAGGGAGATACGTATGTGTTTTAATCTTTACTCCTCTTAAATAAAGACATGTTGACTTTTGGAGAAAGCAAGTGTGTGGGACGGTGCAATCAGTGAGAGCTTCCTTTCATCCCGGGAGGGGAACCCAGGGAGAGGAGACCTACTCGAGAGGAGAGGACCTCGCTACTTGTCTGGAGGTCTGAACTAGCCAGCTCGAGGTGAAACGACCGGGGAGGCTGACCCCAGACTCATACAAAGAGCCAAGAGGGAAAAGCGTCGACAGTGTCAGGAAAGGAAAAGGGGTGTGAGTGTGTTTGGGGGGTGCTCTCTGGAAGTCTGGCTTGACTGGCAAGGAAATAAAGAACACAAAACAGGATCCCGGCGTAATGAGATGCAGAATGGAGAAAAACACCGTGATTAATGGGAAATGAAGCATCTAGAAATTACATCTATGAATCAAACGTACTATTAAGAACTCATATCCAGAAAATATCGATTTTATAGTTTACACATCATAAACTTATTCACAACCTATGCAGGATTACATCACGTAGGCTTATGTCTCACAATGTGGTCATAAATTACAGCTGAAAACAGTTCCAACTCCCACACACATACAAAACTATAAGCAAAATGATTGATTTATTAAATTGTGAAATATTAAGTCCAAATTATTAAATTGCGAAACACATGGTCTACACGGCTTAATCCTGCATCGATTGTGAATAAGTTTATGATGTGTAAACTATAAAATTGTTATTTTCTGGTTATGAGTTGTTAACAGCACGTTTGATTTATAGATTTAAGTTCTAGATACATGCTTAGCAAGGAAAGTCACTAGGAGGTAGTCTGACCAACCTCCCGGCGCCAAGAGGCTGGCATGCCATGCAACGCTTTACAGTTCTCATTCACACACGCTCCCCTCTTTGAGCAGCGGAAGGGTCTGGGCACGCATAGGAGACTCAGGGAGGTAAGCGCTGGAATTTATTTGGTGTCGTGGTTAAGAGCGGCGGACTCTAATTTGGAGAATCGGGTTGGATTCCCCACTCCTCCACGTGCAGCCAGTTGGGTGACCTTGGGTCAGTCCCAGTTCTCTCAGAGCTGTTCTCTCAAGAGCAGTTCTCTCAGAGCTCTCTCAGCCCCACCTACCTCACAGGGCGTCTGTTGTGGGGAAAGGAAGGGAAAGGAGATTGTAAGATGATTTGAGACGCCTTCGGGTAGTGAAGGGCGGGGAATAAAACCAACTCTTCCTCTCCTTCCCAGCAGAGATCCCAAGTGGCTGACACCATTTCCCAGGCCTGTTTTGGCCCCCCAGTCTACTCCTGCTCTCCCCATCCTATCTTCAGCCACATTTATTATTCATCTACTTCGTTTATCCCCGGCCTTTCTCCGCGATGGGGACCTGAAGCGGCTTACATCGTTCTCTTTTCCTCCATTTTATCCCCACAGCGACCTTGCAAGGTAGGTTAGGCTGAGACACTGTGACTGGCCCAAGGTTACCCAGAGAGCATCCGTGGCGGAGCAGTGATTCGAACCTGGAGTCCCCCAGATCCTAATCAGACACCGATCTGCCACTATGTCCCGCCATCGTATGCGACACTGATATTGATACTAGCAGTCTATGAACTGGTTTTATAATTCTATAATCTCTATTTTATGTATCTTATCGACACCGATCTGCCACTATGTCCCGCCATCATATGCGACACTGATATTGGTGCTAGCAGTCTATGAACCGGTTTTATAATTCTATAATTTCTGTTTTATGTATCTTATAATTTCATGTAAGCTGCCCTGAGCCTGCTTTGGCGGGGAGGGCGGGACATACATCGAACAGATACTGCACTGGCTGTCGAGGCATTTCCAGGACAACCGCCAGCTTCCTCCTCCCTCCAATCACTTGACTGTGTGCCACTGCGAAAGGGCGGGGCTAGGCAAATCAAGGGGTGGGGCTATGGAGAGAAGGAGAAGCTGGCCCCTGTGGAACACCATGGGACAAAGCCCAGAGCTCGCAATCTGGGGAACAGATAACAGAGGGCAAAAACCTGCCTCCTGCTCCCCCCGCCCCAACTACAGTAATTTTGGTGGTGGTGGACCATGCCGTCAAGTCACAGCTGACTTAAGGTTAACTCCCTAGTGGCTTCAAGGCAAGAGACGGTCAGAGGTAGGCTGCCATTGCCTTCCTCTGTGTCACGACCCTGGTATTCCTTGTAGGTCTCCCATCCAAATACTAGCCAGGGTGGACCCTGCTTAGCTACCGAGATCTGTCAAGATGGGGCTCGCCTGGGCACAGACGTTTTACTCCCCACGATAACACTCTCCCCTTCATTCCCCCCCCATAATATGTTCTTATGGGGAAAGGTAAGAGGGGGCGCACTAAAATCCACCTCCCCCACCCCCGTCACAGAGCTGGGAGAACAGATCTTGGGCTCCTCCCCCCCCACCGCCTTCTCAAACCGCTCGCTCTGATGGCCGTCACAACAGGGGGGGTCCTCATGAGCCCTGCGCAGAGGGGGCGAGGCCAACCGATGAAGGTATTCCCTACCACTTGGGCACAGGGGGCCTGGCACTCACCAGCAGGCACCAAGAAGGAGGTCATTACGAAGGAGACAGAGGAGGAGGAGGAGGAGACTGGATTTATACACACCCCTTCGCTTGGCGTCTCAGAGCGGCTTACAACCTCCTGCGAGGCAGGGGCGGCTGAGAGACCTCTCAGAGAACTTGTGACTGACCCAAGGTCACCCAGCAGCCGCATGCGGAGGAGGAGGTGGGGAATCATACCCGGTTCTCCAGATCAGAATCCACTGCTCTTAACCACTGCCCCAGACTGGCTCTCAGGAGGATGCAACCTTGTGCGTGCAGAGGCTTGTGAGGCACAGCGGGCCGTCCCTCCACACACGCCACGCCCCCCACGCCCCAGACCAGCTTGCTTATTAAGTGAACCCTTCTGGCTGGTCGTAAGAAAGATGCAGAAGGAAGCGGCCAATGTGGGCGGGGGCCAGCCCCTCACTTCCTAGGAGGCGGCAGTCCCCTCCTTCCAACCCTCCCCTCCCCAATAATCTTCAAGGGTCATTGTCTGCAGGGGGAGAGGGCTTCCCAGAAGCTACTGCTGGGAGCGGGTGCTGCCTTCAGGCAGGGGTCCCCAACCTTTCCGAGCCTGCGGGCACCTCTGAAATTCTGACACGGCAGTCACAACATGGCTGCCACAGGAGGCGGGGCCAGTCACATGACCATCGCCACCGCTCAACTTCAGTAACACGGCCCACAGCTATTGGCGGCAGCTGCCACTGCAGCAACACTTTAAAAAACCTGCACAGCCAATCAGAAGCCTTGCTGGGCAAAAGCCCAGCTTGGCTCCACCCACTTCCTAAAAAACACTTGGGAGGGCACCTGAAAGGGCGCCACGTTGGGGACCTCTCCTTTAGAGTGGCCGGTTCCCAACCATGCTGGGGACAGCCCAGAGACGGGGAAAGGAGGGAGGGGGCAACGAACCTTGTTGAGATCCGCTTTGAGGGCCTCGGTGATCTCCTTCTCTCGCTCTTTCAGCATCCTCTCGATGGCCTTCAGCTGCTGGATTCTGAATTCCAAGGGGCGTGTTTTGCCGGTGTTGAAGGCGCTCCTGGCCCGCTCCACGGCTTCCTTAATCTTCTCCATGGCTCCCTAAAGGCTGCTGGGAGAGAAACGCAACAGGCCGCTTGAAACCGTCGCAGGCACCCGACGCTAAGCTCAGCTCCGCTCTTACGGGAGCATTTTAACTCATCAGCTAAAGTGCTTCCCAAAGGACGATTTAAAAAATATACGAACAATGCTAAAATTAGTTAAGCCACATAACGGGGATCGCGTTTCAGGGGCTCGACGGCGGCAGTCGGCACTCAGGGTGGGCAACGCAGAAAAGCGAACGGAAGTTCTCACCGTTACACGGTAACAGTTTCCAGTGAGAAAGTACAAGGGGAGAATCCACAGCATTGCCGATTTCCCACAAGCCGCTGCTCCACACTCGCTCTTCCCTTTGCCCCAATCGTACATGTCAATTTCACACCATGTGCTGCGTGGCCACATTTTGCCCCGCAGCTTCGCTCGATATTCCTCCACGTCTACTCAATCTTCAAAAAGCAGGATTGAGTAGATGCAGGGGAAATTGGGTGAAGCTGCGGGGCAAAATGTGGCCACGCAGCACATGGTGTGAAATTGACACCTACGATGGGGCAAAGGGAAGAGTGAGCTCGGAGCAGCAGCTTGTGAGAAATCAGTCCATTAGCTAGCCCCCAATGCCCACCAAGAAAGCTGGAAAACCAACCTCACGCCCACCCACAGGCAAGGCCGGAGTCTCTATACACTCAAGGAATTGTCCAGGCGTGCCAAAGAACACGACTGGCAAGTCAACCAAAGAGAAAAGAAGAAGAAAAAGAGTTTGGATTTATACCCCGCCCTTCACTACCCAAAGGTGTCTCAGAGCGGCTTACAAACTCCTTTCCCTTCCCCTCCCCACAACTGACACCCTGTGAGGTAGGTGGGGTTGAGAGAGCTCTGACAGAAATCGCTCTTTTTTCAAGAACAGTTCTGACAGAACTGTGGCTTGCCCAAGGTCATCCAGCAGCTGCGAGTGGAGGAGTGGGGAATCAAACCCGGTTCTCCCAGATTAGAGTCAGCACATTTAACCACTACACCAAACTGGTGTACACCAAACACACATTCCAAAGGGGCCAGGTTAGGACTGAATCTGCCCCGGGCCCTGCAGAACACGGAAGGAGCTGCGAGTCAGCTCAAAGCAAAAGGGGGTGCCGAGGGCGAGCAGCCCAGTCCAGCCTCTGAGCGATTACAGAGTCCTGGAGGGGGAGACGGGAACTGCCAGACGATTCCCCACCACCACCTTGCAAGAACAACATGAGCCTCTCTTCCAGGTCTGCTGCAAGGATCATCTGTGCAAGCTCTTCAGAGACCAAGGGCGTTATGCAAATGCTTTATGGTGAATAATAACGACCTGAAGGGAAGCAGCACTTCAAAGCTGCGCTTGGCCCAAGAAGCCCCTCCTGGCACCTGCATGCTCACACCCAGGGCCTCTCCCTCCACTCCTCGGCCCTTTCCTTTTCTTTCCAGACCCCCCTGTGATCGGATGATCTTGAGTACAAGAATAAGACATTATTTACTAAAAGAAAATATGTTAGACAGAAATTTGGCGACCAAGTAGCTTGTGTCCGAAAGAGAGCGTAGACTAAGCGCAGGTCGAAAATTAGTCTGCATGCCTGTGGATGCAAAAAAGCAAGCAAGAGGCAGGCGAGATTTGCAACCAAGGAAAAACCTGTCTGACTCAAATTACCCACCCTGCTTTGGCCTCAGCCTCAAAGCCAAACTTAAGCCAGCTGCCTAACAAGACCTCTGCCCAAGAGTTGCTTTTCTAGCTCTCTGGATGCCAGCTTCCGATTCTGTCTACTTTCTGCTCTGAAAGGTTCGAATGCCGGGTGCGACGAAAACCCGAGTCTTGCTCCCCATCCCGGCCGAAGGATAAGCAGAGGGAAGGGAGCAGCACTGGAATCAAGCGGCTGTTGCTTAGGAAAACCGCACCAGGTATCGGCACCAAGCCAAGAAAACGGCATTCTGCAATCGAAGAGAGAACAAACCTGGAACTGAGAAACTGGGGCTGGATTTAGAAAGTTGGCTGATGCACTGATTCCCCCCGCCCAGCACTTCTCTCTCTGCAGAGATCAGACAGAATTCCCTCCCTGACTGACAGCCCCTGGCTTGCCTTTGACTCAGTTCTTCCTGATTAAGAGGCCTCTTGAGAACCTGACATCCTGTTTCCCCCCAGGCCTATCCCACCAAATGTGCACTGTGTGCTCCGGGCTAGGGCTCGTGCGGGCCCCATTTAGACCAGGACTGAGGCACACAGACAGGGGGCTTCACCTCCCTTCCCCATCCTGTTTTCTTGACTTAAAACGCCCCCCAGTTGATACCACTCTCCCCACTGGGAGCTCCACCTGCACTTACGGGATACATCTAGGATTCCCCAAGAGGACAAATATCCCCCCCCATCTCAGGTTAGAAAAACAGCACAAGGGGGAAGCTGAAGTCCCCTCTGCCTGCCTGCCACAGTCCTGACCTCAATCTTGGGATTAAGCTCCCAGCATGGAACTTGCAAAAGACATCTGATCGTGCAGCTGGGACGAAATGCAAAGCAGCAGTCAGACACTACGCTAGGATGCTTAAGCCAAAAGGTTTCCAAAATCCTGGAGTGGGCGCTGCCACCCCCTCCCCGATATCTGGCGCTTTCATTCACTCCTCCAGAACATGCTTCCGGAGGGAGATCTCCCATCTCCCCACGCCAATCCGTCTCTCCTCTCTCTTGTGCCTCCAAAGAGCCCCAGTGAATGGAGGTCCCGACCTCCCCCCCCCCAGTCCTCTTACCCCACTGACCGTACGGCACCCACCAAGGTGTCACCTCTCAGTTCTGCAGAAGACGCAACTGTGATCCACTGTCTCCACTGTGGGGGCTCTCCCAGCTGTTATGATTCATGCAACCAGATGCAGAAGGGATAGGATCCTTTTAATTGCTGTGCAGGGAAGGAAGGAATTATTGGCAGACACAGACTTCCCCACCCCTGCGTGGGACTCTTCGCCTGTCAACGCCATTCCCTCTTTTACTGCCCTCCGCCTAGCCAAACTAGCTCGAACAACAACACTTGTCTCAAGCGTCCAGAGTGCTTTATACAACACAGCAGTTCAGCCAGCTGCACGACAGTCCTGTAAGATAGACCAATGTGACCATGCTCTTGCTGATGGGGTGGTGGTGGGGAGAAATAAGTAAAAAAAGCAGCGGTTTGGTTAATATCACCCCATAGGACCAAGATGCAAAGTGCCGGGTTCTTGCTTGTCACAGGTTCTCTTTAAATCCGGCGTGGCTTGGGACCAGGTTGCCTGAAGGGCCATCTTCTCCCCTACGTTCCTGCCCAGGAATTAAAATCACTGCCTGTCTCACTGATCAAAGAATCTCATCTGGTGGGGGCACTTGAGAAAAAGCCTTTTTGGCAGCAGTCCCAATTACAGAACTTCAGAAGGCAGGTGAAGACAGTTTTACTTAGGACAGCATTGGATTAAATTAAGTTTTCTGTTTAATGGCTGTTTTAAACAGCGGTTGTAAGTAGTGGGTTTGACGTATTTTATGGTTATTGTTTGGTTTACATTACAAACTGCCTTGAGTTCCATAAGGTAGAAAGGCGGCTCACGTGTACTTTAAATAAGCAAAAAGTAAATACTGCATTGTTTTACATGGTCTTATGATTGTTCTATTATTATTTATGTGTTTTAATTCGTATGTAAGCTGCCCTGGGAGCTGCGGTGGCTCAGAGGTTAAGATGTTGAACTACAGACCGGAAGGTAGGTCGTTCAGCAGTTTGAGACCCGAGTGTGCCGCATGACGGAGTAAGCTCCCATCTCTGGCCCCAGCTCCTGCCAACCTAGCAGTTCGAAAGCAAGAAATTGCAAGTAGATAAATAGGTAGCTGGCTCTTCGGCTTGGAAACAGAGATGAACACCGCAACCCTAGAGTTGGATTCGACTGGCTTTCGAGCAAGGGAAACCTTTACCTTTACCTAAGCCGCCCTGAGCCTCCTCTGGCAGGGAGGGTGGGGTATAAATTGAATCAAATAAATAAATAAATAATGAAATAACACTAGCTCCAGTACACCACCCAAAGCTCATGGGGTAACTGGGATCCGTTCTCCTTAAGGCCCTCCCTTCCATATCTTTGCCTCCAGGTATAAATTGAATCAAATAAATAAATAATGAATAACACTAGCTCCAGCACAGCACCCAAAACTCATGGGGTAACCGGGATCCGTTCTCCTTAAGCCCCCCCCCCAATATCTTTGCCTCCGGTCTCCTTCCCATTAACCCCCAAAAGTCGTCCCCCCCACACCACAACTGCATGCTGCTCAGATTTCACACACCCGAGCACCCAAACTGCCCGCAAAGAGGCAGAATTCCACTTCCAGTTTTCCCAGACGTGTCTGGGGGGAGAATTTCTGGGCTGTCCCCACTGCCTTTTAGGGGTACGCATTTTTGTTACTGTCCCTAGACAGACAGGCAGAAATTTAACAGCTGATACTTTTTTTTTCAGGATGGACAAAGGTGGTAAAGAAAGCTTCATTAGTGAGAACGTTAGTGAGATGGAAGTTCTGTGGCTGGGTGGGTGGACTCAGAATTGGGGCGCCAACTCCCTGCTCTTGCCCTTAATACCGCCACCATCCATCAGGAGTCTGGGTGTGGTTCTGGGTGCCTCCTTATCAGTGGAGGCCCAGATCACAAATGTTGCCAAAGCTGGCATTTTTCCAGCTATGCCAGGCAAGGCAACTGGCCCCCCTTCTGTCACCTCCAGACTGGACTACTGTAACTCGCTCTATGCTGGCCTACCCCCTTGAGACTGATCCGGAAACTCCAACGAGTCCAGAATGCCGCGGTGCGGGTCCTGACTGGAGTGTCACGGACTGCACATATTCGACCTGTGCTGCGACAGCTGCACTGGTTTCTAGTGGAGTACCGAGTCAGGTTTGAGGTTTTGGTACTGACCTTTAAGGCCTTGAGCAGTCAGGGACCAACGTACCTTCGGGACCGTCCCCTCCGGCACGTCCCCCAAAGAGCATTACGCTCTGCAGGGAACAATCTACTGCTGATCCTCAGCTCCAAAGAAGTCCGGCTGTACCCAATCAGAGGCAGGGCCTTTTCTGCCCTGGTTCCCACCCGATGGAACTCTCTGCCTAGTTATATCCGCTCCCTGCAGGACTTAATTCAGTTCCGCAAGGATTGCAGGCCGGAGATGTTCCATCAGGCTTTTGGTTGAAGACAGCGACTGGCACGCCCTCTTTCTTCCCATTTCCCCTGCTTCTCTACCCCTTCTCCCGGCAACTGGAATGTTGTGCCATCTGCGACCATTGTATCTATTATTTATGTTTAAATTAAATTGTCATATTATTTATTAATGTTTTTATTCTTTGTTGTCCACTGCCCTGAGCACTCAGGGGAGGATTGTTTATAAATTCAAATTATAAATAAAATATAAGAGCCCTGCTGGATCAGACCAATAGTCCATCTAGTCCGGCATCCCGTCTCACACAGTGGCCAGCCAGTTCCTCTGGATTGAACAACCGGGTAGAGACCGAGGCCTTCCCTCTATGTAGCCTCCTGGCATTGATAGATTTATCCTCCATTAATCTATCTAATCCCCTTTCAAAGCCGTTTATTCCTGTGGCCATCACTACATCCTCTAGCAGCGAATTCCACATTTTAACCAGGTTACTATTAAAGGCACGGAATAAGAAGGAAACGGCAAAACACAATCCTGCCCACCTAAAATCCACCGTTCTCTCCCGTAATGATCTACTTGCTCTCTGTTTAGACTGCCCATCAGCTACTATTCTGGCAGCAGCCCCGTCCATTTACCAGCCAGTAAACAGGCAGAAATTCAACTGGTTCAGTTCAACAATTGGGAGGCCTTCCCCGCACCGGCTGGATTTCTCTATGCATTCAGGGCAGGGGGGAGAAGCTCTGTCAGAAAACATGCCCCATTTGCCCCAACATCCCCCTAGTCACCCCCCATCTAATAATCATCATTTCATTTCATTTCCACTGTGTGTGTGTGGGGGGGCCTGCCACATCCTCACACAGGAGCTGCACGGCAGGCAGACATCCACCAGGCACAGCTTCTCTCGTCCCCCTAAAAAAAAACTGATTTCCAACCACTGTTCCCTCTAAACTGAGTCAGTGTGAGCTAGCTCACAGTTTTTTAGCCTCCGGCGCACACATTCTTGTCTTAGCTCAGGAAGGATGGCTCCAGAGCAAACGAATTGATGTAGTAGCCAAATTGCTCACTCACAAATTTAATTTCCCTTCATCTCCCCACACCAGACACCCTGTGAGGTAGGTGGGGCTGAGAGAGCCTGAGAGAACTTGTAACTAACCGAAGGTCACACCAGCAGCTGCATGCGGAGGACTGGGGAATCAAACCCGGTTCTCCCAGATCAGAGACCAGACTCCTAGCCAGTGTTCCCTCTAAGCTGAGTTAGTGTGAGCTAGCTCACAGTTTTTTAGCCTCCGGCACACACATTCTGGTCTTAGCTCAGGAAGGATGGGGCTCCGGAGCAAACTAATCTGTGCAGCAGCCAAACGGCTCGCTCACAACTTCCATGCCGGTAGCTCACAAAGCAGAGTTTTTGCTCACAAGACTCCACAGCTTAGAGGAAACACTGCCAAGGACCGTTTAACGGCTGCATGACAGGCGCCCGACCGACCCCCACACCTCGATAGCCCGGAAGAGCCGAGCCTGGCGAATGCCTGACTGGGCCGGGCAAGGACTGCCTCCTCACCCGACTCCCGGGCCGGCGGGGGCGCGACTGCGCGTCTCCAGCACCGCTCGCCCCCTCCCCACTTTCACTTTCGGCTGCTACTCCTCGCTTCCGGTCAGGCGACCGCCTCCCACCGGAAGACGGGCAGTCCAGCTTCCGGCCCATCCCCGACATATGTAAGGGGATGGGGATGGGGATGTGGATGGGGGCTCGTCGGTTCTGGAGACCGTCTCCTCCCGCTCAGCGATGGGTGCGTTTGTGGCGCCCACCCACACAGTGACACTCCTCCAGTCCATAAGGGATTTTCTTTCAAGAAATGAAACTTAGATTTAAAATAAAGCAATCAAGTTATCCTTTGAAAAAGTTACCCCTCGAAATTAAGTTGACTTCGGGTTGCCAGCCAATGTTCCCTCTAAGTTGTGGAATCCTGTGAGCAAAAATTCTACTTTGTGAGCTCCTGGCATTAAAGTTGTTGTGAGCGAGTGATTTGGCTATTGCATACATTAGCTTGCTCTGGAGCCATCCTTCCTGAGCGAAGACAAAAATCATTGTGAGCTAGCTCACACCAACTCAGCTTAGAGGGAACACTGGTTGCCACCCTCCAGGTGGGTGTAGAAAACTCCAGCTGCTGCAGTGTTTGGAAGAGTCAAACAACACAAATATACACTGCAAAAACCTTTTATAAGTTAATTGTGTTCTCTTTGTTCCATCTTATAAAGTGCATTGTGTGTTATTTATAATATTCTAAAACAGGTATATATATTCATTACATGCAATATCAACAATAATAATCAGTTTATACAATTCTAATAACTACCAGTCAATTTACTGTGTAAAACTGATGTGTAAAAAGGATGTAAATTGACTGGTAGTTACTAGAACTGTATAAACTGATTATTATTGTTGATATTGCATGTAATGAATATATATGCTTTAGAATATTATAAGTAACACACAATGCACTTTATAAGATGGAACAAATAGAACACATTAACTTATAAAAGGTTTTTGCAGTGTATATTTGTGTTGTTTGACCCTCCAGGTGGGGCCTGGAGACCTCCCGCAATTACAACTGAACTCCAGAGCAATGTTCTCTCTAAGCTGTGGGGTCTTGTGAGCAAGAATTCTACTTTGTGAGCTACTGGCATGAAAGTTGTGAGCGAGCGATTTGGCTACTGCAAAAATCAGTTTGCTCTGGAGCCATCCTTTCCTGAGCTAAGACAAAAATGTGTGAGCCAGAGGCTAAAAAACTGTGAGCTAGCTCACACTAACTCAGTTTAGAGGGAACACTGCTCCAGAGTAAAGGGATCAGTTCCCCCGGAAAAAATGGCTGCTTTGGAGGGTGGATTCTATGTCATTCTATCCCTCTGAGGTCCTTCTGCTTCCTAAACCCTGTAATCTCCAGGCTGTACTCCCAAATCTCCAGGAATTTCCCAACCTGGAGTTGGCAACCCTAAGTTGACTCCAAGGGACTGCAGCTAGGAGGCAAATTTCTTTGTTTTTTTTAACTGACAAGAATTGTCACCTTTCCCTTTCTGCTATGATGTGGAATATGATTTGCGAGACTGCCTCTCCCCGAGCACTGAAGGGCTTTACAATCTGCTAATCAGCATCTTCTGGTGGTCCCAGGCCCCAGAGAGGTCCGTCTGTCTTGCCTCGACTAGGGCCGGGGCTTTTCCAGCCCTGCCCTCTATCTGGTGGAAGGAGCTCCCATACGAGATCAGGGCCCTGTGGGACCTTTTCCAGTTCCCCAGGGCCTGCAAGACGGAGCTCTTCCGCCAGGCTTTTAGTTGAGGTGGCAGACGTCCCCGTCCCCCCCCATTGGGCCTCCCCTTCAGCAGGTCAGATCTGTGTTACCATCTGGGAACCCCAGTCTGAAACAGACCTCATCTGCTGAGGCTACAATTAGAAACATAGGGATATTATTGTATTTTATCTGATGTATTTTAATTGCTTGTAATTGTATATAGTATTTGATGGAACCAGCCCTGGGCCTGCTATGCAGGGAAGGCGGGATACAAATCTAATAAAGTATGTATGCAAAATAGGGTTGCCAGTTCTGGGTTGGCTGTCAAGTTGCAGCCGATTTCAGCCAGGCCCCCTGGGGTTTTCAAGGCAAGAGACTAACGGAGGTGGGTTTGCCATCGCCTGCCTCTGCGAGGTGACCCTGGACTTCTGTAGTGCTCTCCCATCCAAGTATTTTAAAAAACATTTATTTGATTTGATTTTTCTCCTCCCCTCCCTCGCAAGCATACTGATGACAGCCCAGCCCGAGAGAGGGCATGTCAATGTTGAATAAGTACAACCCCGGGGGGGGGGGGGGGGAGGCAACCCCACTTAGCTTCTGAGATCGGATGTGACCAGGCTAGCCACGAAATAGCATCAGGTTAAACGTCTCCCAGCATGGAGACAGTGATGGGGTGAGCTTGACCTGTTGATGGTCCACTGCTACAGCTGATCAACGCACAGGAGCAGAGAGGTTTTTAAAAAGTGAGCTCACAGGGCAGAGGAGAGCCCCCGCCCCCAATTTGCTCAGCCCACTTACACCCATGCTAAGATCACCAGCTTTTTGTTCCAGCATGGCTCTTGGTGTTTTTAAACCACTGCGTGAACAGGCAAAAGCACTCCACACTGGGCCAATCAGGAAAGAAAGTTGCAGAACACCCATTTTCACCTGTCACGGAGCTCTTTTGCTTCTTTGTTAGCCGTGGACAGAAGAGAAGGATTGGGAGACCATCCACCGTTTTCTCAGGGTGCTGTCTGACTCGGAACATGAGGGAGACCTCCAGCTTTCCAAAATGGCCAGGCTCCTCTGCCTTTGGTGTAGTGGGTAAGTGCGCGGACTCTAATCTGGGAGAACCGGGTTTGATTCCCCACTCTTCCACTTGCACCTAGCTGGATGACCTTGGGCAAGCCGTAGCTCTGACAAGAGCTGTTCTCGAAAAAAAGCAGTTTCCATCAGAGCTCTCTCAGCCCCACCTCCCTCACAGGGTGTCTGTTGTGGGAAGGGGAAGGGAAAAGGAGTTTGTAAGCCGCTCTGAGACACCTTTGGGTAGTGAAGGGCGGGGTATAAATCCAAACTCTTCTTCTTCTCTTCTTTAAAATTTCATCTCCAGAAGCAGTGATGCACAGTGGCTGAAAACAGAGGAACCCTGCCAGCGGATATAAGGGGCCAGGCCCTTCCTCTCATTAAAGGATCTGAAGTAAAGAGGACCTCCCCCCACCCCGGAGAAAATGTTTGGGCCGCTAACAGTATCTTCTCTCCTGGGACAGAAAAAACATTAGATCTGCTTGTCCGGAGGTGGAGAGGAGTCTGCAATATAAGCCCTGCTCTTAGGAAATCCCTCTCTTGCCTCATCAATGTCAGAGGCGAGGAGTCCAGATCCCTGTGGGAGGAAGACTGAAACCGTCAAGTCGAGGCCTCACAAGAGGATGACCCACAGTCATCAAGGGGGAAGTGACACGGGCTGGGGGATGGGGGGGGATGTGGGGATGGGAGACAGCCCAAAGTGGAAGTCACGGAACTGTGCCATGGAGACAATCCTAGAAAGCACGCGAGCAGACGAAGGCCCAGAGATCTTCCCCAACACCACTTGAGAGCCAGTTTGGTGCAGTGGTTAAGTGCGCGGACTCTAATCTGGGAGAACCGGGTTTGATTCCCCCACTCCTCCACTTGCACCTGGCTGGATGACCTTGGGCAAGCCGTAGTTCTGATAAGAGCTGTCCTTGAAAAAGAGCAGTTTCTGTCTGAGCTCTCTCAGCCCCACCTCCCTCACAGGGTGTCTGTTGTGGGGAGGGGAAGGGAAAGGAGTTTGTAAGCCGCTCTGAGAGTCCTTTGGGTAATGAAGGGCGGGGTATAAATCCAATCTCTTCTTCAAGGGCCAAACAGAGCTGAGGAGGGGGGTGTCCCTCACACCAGGATGTGGGTGATACTGGAAGCCACGAGGTTGTCAGAAGCCACCCTGGACCAGTGTGCAGAGAAATAACAGAAATTTCAGGGGGATCCCAATCCCACGGGAAGCACTTCCCTCTGTGGAAACAGTGGGCGATCCTGCATCTCACATTCGCTCCACATTTTCTCAACACTGAGGAAAAGGTGCAGCTCAAGACTACATTCAGATACCCCGGGGGGGCAACGCCATACTGACTGCAAAGTCACCCCTGAACGGCCATAAATCTATGCAGAAAGTACCATGAGGAATGCATTAGAACGCTTGGGGGTCTGACAGAGGCATTGTTGATAAGGGCAATTTTAAGGAAGTAGAGATGGCAGAAACTGATGCTGTAGATGTTAAGAAGGGAGTTGGAGAACAGAAACTGGATACAGCCTTTGGTCTGAGCCAGCAAGATGGCAGTTCCTGGGCATTTACTAATACCACACCCTAAAACGGGATTGGCTTCGTCTGCCGCAGCGTCACACCTCCTGCTTACTTCAGCACCCCTTAGAACTCCTTTCCTAGCAGTCTCTGCTGCTTTGCCAAGCCACTCCTCCAAACCATCCCACAGGAGGCTTTTCTTTCCTCTGACTTAACACTTTCAATTCCCCACATTCTGTCCGGTCCCCAAGGGCTGCCCCTTCATCACCCAGGCACAGCGTCAGGGGGTTTTAAACGCACAGCTCCTGCACTTGCAAATTGGCTTCTGCATGTCGGTGCGCCAGGGAACGGCAGCCTGCCCAAGGGAAGCTCAGAGGGCACAGCCCAAGGAAAACCAAACACTGGCTGCTCAGCTGAGGGGGTTCAAGGCAGTGGGCACCCCCTGCTGATGCCACACAAAATGCACAATCTGGTCCCAATCCCAAATCTTCACATGCAACACTGCTTTTTTTTTTTTAAAAAAGGCAAATGTTTTGTGTGTTGCCGCAGAAAGTCCACAGTCGTCACGAGGGTGGAAGCCACGTCTTGTACAGCACAAGTGAAAGAGGCCTGGGGTTGCCAACCCCCAGGTGACCCCCTGCTGATGCCACACAAAATGCACAATCTGGTCCCAATCCCAAATCTTCAGATGCAACACTGCTTTAAACAAACAAACAAAAAAAGGCAAATGTTTTGTGTGTTGCAACTGCAGAAAGTCCACAGTCGTCATGAGGGTGGAAGCCACGTCTCGTAAAGCACAAGTGAAAGAGGCCTGGGGTTGCCAACCCCCAGGTGATGCCTGGAGACCAGTGTTCCCTCTAAGCTGAGTTAGTGTGAGCTAGCTCACGGTTTTTTTTAGCCTCCGGCTCACAGATTTTTGTCTTCGCTCAGGAAGGGATGGCTCCAGAACAAACTAATCTATGCAGGAGCCAAACGGCTCGCTCACAACTTTAATGCCAGTAGCTCACCAAGGAGAACTTTTTGCTCACCAGACTCCACGATTTTTGCTCACAAGAGGGAGCATCGCTGGAGACCTCCTGGGGTTACAACTGATCTCCAGGCGGCAGAGTTCCGTTCCCCTGGAGGAAAAGGGCTGCTCTGGACGGTGGGCTGTACGACACAGCCGTACACCCCACTGAAGTCCCGTCCCTCCCCTCCCCAAACCCTGCCTTTCTCAGGCTCCAACCTAAATCCCCAGGTATTTCCCACAACCTGGATCTGGCGACCCTAGCAAGAGCGCCCCCCCCAGCCCCGCCGCCTACCCGGAGAGCAACGGAAACCACGAGGCCTTTGCCCGGCTGGAGCGTCTGCAGAGGCGAGATCGCCGCGTCGCGGGGGCGGAAGGCGAAGGGAAGCTTCGACGAGGAGGAGAAAGGGGGTCAGGGGCGGGGAGCTCGTTGTCTGCCTGCGGCTCCTTTACGCAGCGCTCGGAGGGTCCCGGCACGGCACGGCGCGGCTCTCCCGGCAGCCCCCCTTCCCGACCTGAGCGCGGCTGCCTCCTCCGGCCAAGGCCCCCAACCGGCCCTCTCTCCCCGGGTGCAAAGGACGCGCGGCAACGGCGTCGTCGGAGGGAAGTGACTTGCCTGCCTGCCTGCCGCCCTCTGGCCTCGGCACAGACGAGCGCGCCCTTTCCCCTCCCTTCCCCTCCTCCCGGGGCAGGAATTTGGATGCGCGCCCGGGCCGCAGAGCCGCGCTCCTTAAAGCGCCAGGCCGCCGCTCCGGGGAGGCCTCGCCCGGCCGGCCGTCTCCGCCTCACAGCCCACCGCTGCCCGGGGCCCCTTGGCAGCAACCCAAGCCGCCGTGGCTGGACCCGCTCCAGCCCGGCCGGCAGCTCGGGAAGGGCGCAGGAGCCAAAGCTTCCCCCCCCACACACACACACTCTGGGCACTCGGGGCTAGACTGCCTCTGCCCAGGGAGGCTCCGTTCAGCCAGCAGGACTGAAGAGCCGGGTGGGCCTTTCTTCGGCTAAGAGCCGGGGATGCCAGCCTCCAGGTTGGACCTGGGGATCCCCCCGGAATTACAGCTTATTTCCAGACCACAGAGATCAGTTCCCCCTGGCGAACATGGGATGCTTTGGAGGACGGACTCTATGGCACTGGGCCCCACTGAGGTCCCTGCCCTCCCCAGGCTCCATCCCCAGATCTCCAGGAGTTTCCCAGCCTGGATCTGGCAACCCTGTGCCCCCATCCCCCACCAGTGACCAGGGAAGACCTGGCAACCCTAAGAGCAGGTCACCTTGACATGCACAGGTAGATTCTGAGGCCCAAACTATACACCATATGAAGACAGATGGAGATGGGCAGCCCTGTTAGTCTGTCTGCAGCAGGAGAAAAGAGCCAGAGTCCAGCGGCACCTGAAAGACTCACAGAATTTGTGGCAGGGGAGGAGCTTCTGTGAGTCAGGGCTCACCGTTTCAGGTACCCCATAGCAATGGACCTGGCGGTGGGTTGGCTGGTATCTGAAGGCGTGAGCCGTGACTCAGGAAAGCTCCTCCCCTGCCGCAGATGTTGATAGTCTTTAGGGTGCTCCTGGACTCGTGCCCTTGCACTGGACACAAATGTCATCCTCACATCTATTTTAACGTTTGTATGTGTCTGCTAATCTTGCCTTGATCAGACCTCAGCTATAATCACCCAGTCCTTCTGCACCTTGACTCTAACTGGTCCTTCCTGACAACCAAGCCCTCCCCCACCCCCCGTATATGTAATGGTTGAAGAGATTCTGTTGCCTGTATCTGACGAAGAGTGCCTGCACATGAAAGCTTATGCCTTGAATTAGACTTTGTTGGTCTTACAGGTGCCCCACTGGACTCACACTTTGTTCTTTTTTACCATGTGGAGCTCCCAGCCTCCCCTCCTTTAAAGAGTTGCAGTAAGGGTTCACCCTTTGGATCAGGACCATGGCCCGGAGGAAGGTCTTGTCCCCCCCCCCCTTATATGCAATTCTTCCCTCCCCTGCCACAACCTGCTTCTGTGCGTGTGCACACTATTGGAGGGAGCAGTGGATTACACCCACACCACATCTTAACGACGGGCATGTTTCAAGGCCTTTCTCTAAGGAGTGAGGCACAAACTTGTGTTTCCACACAGCACACCCACCTGCCTTTCCTACCGAGTCGTCCATCCAGTTTACAACGGCCCCAAAACAAAGCTTCTCCATCACTTCACCAGGCGTCCTGTTCCTTATCGTCTTACACTGCGTTGCTTGGCTTAGAAGCAGTGCCCTGCAGTAACCAACCCACAATCAGGCCCATAGCTATGGGGCTCCCTTCCTCCCTCCCCGCACCTGGCTCCACCACCCTTGCAATAGGTTCAAGCAACAAATGTTTTGCAATTGCTACACCTCCTCTGCATTCAACTGCATCCCCCCCCCCCCAATTTCTGGCTCTGGGCTTACCTGACCTGCCCACAACTGCCTGCTTTGACCTCCGAGGAGCTCTTTTCTCCACCTGCCAGACGGAGCTGTTGGCATAAATAGATTTAGCGCAGTTATTTTAACAGGACGGAGCCACAAGATTGTTGACTGGCCAGTTCAACCACACGGTTCCCTCCCTGCTGGTTTCTACAAACAGCTTAGGACAGGGACCGGTTCGACTGGATCCCCCGGCAAATCGGCCCATAGATGTCTTCCGACCATTGCCGCTGCGGAGTGAAGTTTAAGAAGGGATTTCAAAACACCTTTCGAATCCCTGCATCTCCTTGTTTGCGGCGGCCCACGTTCAATGCCCAGTGCCTGTCCTGGCCTTCTTTGGTTACAGTCGGATCAGGTTGCCGGCTCTGCTCTGATTCCCACACAAAGGACGCGAAATCTGCGCTAAATACACAGGACATCCGAGTGGCATTATTCCAGCCTTTGGCAGAACAAGGTCCACTTTTTTGCAGAATGAAAACCAGAAGTATTATAGGTGAGTAGCTGTGTTGGTCTGAAGCAATAGAACAAAGTTTGAGTCCAGTGGCACCTTTAAGAGCAATTATTTAAGGCTTTTAATTACTTAAGTCTTTTAAGACCAGCTATCTTCAGTATCTGAAGAAGTGTGCATGCATACGAAAGCTTGTACCCAGAATTAAACTTTGGCTGCGGTCACATGGAGCATTAGGCACGCTAGAGGGACGGAAGATAGGCGGATTTTCCGGGCGCGATCTCACCGCCACATCTGGGAAGCGTAGAGCTCCCGTGGCAAACCCGAGGCTTCCCGCCGAAGATGCGCGGTTAAAAACTAGTACCTCGGAGGTACTAGTTTCCGGTAACCGCGGGGCAAGGGCGGGTGTCTGATCGCATTTCCGGTGGTAGTTCCGGCGCCCGCCCATGCCCCCTCGTATAAAGGGTTTTTTTTCCCCAACTGTCCATGGGATGTGCACAAACACCCAATGGGGCATGCGCACACTTTGGTGTCCGGAAAAAACCCCACCCATTTGCCGCGCCATGCTGCTGCTTTGCCGCGGTGCAGGATTGTGGTGTGCTCGGCACCTCCCCCCCTACCATGGGACCTCCACGTCTGCTGGCGCAACCGCGTGTTATTTTGCCCTGAGGCAAACAGCCACGCTTCCCCCCCCCTCGCATTTTCTTGCCTGTGTGACCCAGGCCTCTGTTGGTCTTAAAGGTGCCACTAGACGCAAACTTTGTCCGATCAGAAGCGTCGTGAAGGAAAGCCCGGCTCCCTGCACGTATCCTCCATTTTGTTTTTCTGACCCAGCTTTTAGTTTGGAGAGACAGCAGGCTTAGGCTACAAGAGGCTCAGGTTCAAATCTCACTGAGCAACCTTGGGCCAACTTTTCTCTCTCACCCTACCCCACAGGGTTGTTGTGAGGACAGACGGCTGGGAGAAAGGGCAGGATCAAAACATAATAAACTGTGGTCAATTAAATGAGAACTGCAGAAGAATATTTCACTCTAACCAAGAACAGTACCAGAAACCAGTGGGAACATTTCTTTCTAAAAATTGCAGGGCCCAAGATATTAGAGCCACCTGGATCACCAAAACAATGTTTAATATGGTTTCAGTTCATTTTGAAAAAGATTGTGTTAGGTGGTATCGTGTGCTCTAAAGGTAGCCCAGGGGGGAAAGGAATCCACAGCCCCTGGATTCTGCTCTTGGCTAGAGCAAAATGTCTTTACATATAGGCCTTCTGTCACTCTAGTGTGGCCGAGATACTAAGCCAGGGTGCGGCTCTGGAGACAGAGACTGAACACACATGAACACATGAAGCTGCCTTCAACTGAATCAGACCCTTGGGCCATCAAAGTCAGTATTGATGTATCTGGAGGCCTGCGGGACCTTGTGCAGTTCCGCAGGGTCTGCAAGACGGAGCTCTTCCGCCAGGCTTATGAGTAGGAGCCGCCACAGCCACTTACACCACCACTCTTTATAAAGAGAGACCACCGGGGGGGGGGACCACATCTTTCCATCACCCCAGCCTGCCCCCCCCCTTACATAAGATGTTAGGAGCTATATATGCATCCGCAGAACTGATTTTAAGTTGTTTTGTTTTATTCTGTATTTTGTATCATGTAATTTGTATACTGAACGCACTTGGTGCCTTATGTGAACCGCCCTGAGCCCGCTCGCGGGGAAGGCGGGGTATAAATGTCATAAAATAAAATAAATATTGTCTACTCTGTCCGGCAGTGGATCTCCAGGGTCTCAGGCAGAGGTCTTTCACATCCCCTACTGCCTGGTCCTTTTAACTGGAGATGCCGGGGGATTCAACCTGGGACCTTCTGCATGCCAAGCAGAGGCTCTTCCACTGAGCCATGGCTTCATTCTCAGTGGTGGGAGGCAGGAAGCACAAAGCAGCCCTATCTCGTTAATGTGCCACAGTGCATTCCGGGTTGCCATTCACAGGGGAAAGGAAGCTGTGAGCTGGGAAACATGCAACAGAGGATAAAACCCGCTCCCGGGGGGGGGGAAAAAAGGCAAAAAGGAAAAAACCCCCCCCCCCCCCCCCCCGAGTGCTGGCAGAGATTGTGCCGGGGAAGTGTCCCCACCCCATCAAGGTTCTTGAGCAACACAGACCTCCACTGTGAACACACACACACACACCTCCTGCCTGTCTTCGAGGCGGGCTAAAGGGATGATGAGGCTGAAATCTGCAAGCCGGCTGCTTCAGCTTATTTATTTATTTAATTCAATTTATACCCCGCCCTCCCCGCGTATTCGTTGAACCTCTGCTTCTTTCTTGCAAGAACCAAACCCACAAGGCTCAGTTTCCACACCAGTTTCCTGTTCCTCCCACCGTCAATGACTTCCATTACAACTGGAGCCCTTTTTTAAACATTTTTTTGCATTAACTGCATACCAATGGTGTCCAAGAAATGAAAAAGACAAATCTTCAGCAACAAAAATGAGGCAGATCGAAAGTGGTGTGAGCAGGGCAACAAAGGTTGCCAGCTTTGGTTTGGGAGATACCTGGAGATGGCAGGGTTCGGGGAGGGGAGGGACTTCCATGGGGTCCAGTGCCATAGAAATCCTCCCTCCAAAGCCATTTTCTCCAGGGAAACTGATCTTGGTTGCCTGGAGATCAACTGTAACAGCATGAGATCACCAGGTGCCATCCAATCTCACATCCGTCATGAAAATAACGAAGAGTCAATAAAGATATATTTGCAAAATCATGTACCATAGTAATGCTGTACAAATGTTTCTTCTATTATCACTCACACGCAACAGATACTGCGCAATATAAACAAATCCGTTTCACAAGAATTGCTTTATCTGAGCGTGTAGCAATCACAATTCTTATCACTAGAAGGGGATGGCAGGGTTTGGGGACCGGAGGGACTTCCATGGGGTATAATGCCATAGAACCCACCTTCCAAAGCAGCCATTGGTTGTCTGTAGATCAGTTGTAATAGCAGATCACCAGGTGCCATCTGGAGGTTGGCATCCCAATGGGCAACATGCAGACTAAGACAACCAAAAAGTCACATCTGGACACACCCCTCAAAGTCAGTCTGTGAACTACAAGTTAGAAGATAAGCAGTAGAGCAACTGAGAGGAGTTTAGCAGTACCTTAAAGACTACCAAACATTATTTCCAACACAAGCTTTTTGTTTGCTAGTGCTCACTTCACCGGATGTGCTGGAACGGCCCTGAATATTAGTTATTTTTGTATTTAAAAGTTACGAATAATAGAAAAATATGTGTGTGTGTGTGTAGAGTAATATTGCAAGGAGAGGCCAGTGTGACACAAAACTAATTCGTTCAGAGTGGGCGAGGATTCCACAGACAGGTGGGGTAAAATTAACATAAGATATAATTAAGGAAAATACACTGTGATAATATGGTATGTAAATTGAAGGAGCACGCAAAGATACAGATGAACTACTTAACACCCACAAAGGGTGGATTCATGCTGAGAAATTAGCACCTATAACAATTAAATATAGGACAATTAAAGCAAGGACAAATAGATTAAAAAATAGTTTTTATTCGAGAGCTATTATTGCCTTAAATGCTGTATGAAATTGGAATTTGGGTGACATTGGTGGTTTTAAGTTGTTATGTGAACCTTAAGGGAGTTATGGGACAGTAGTGAATGGTGTGTGAGTGTATATGAATATTGTTGTAGATCACCGAAATGATTGCATCTTTAATTTCATTGTACTATGTACAATGACAATAAAGTATATTATTATTATACCGAGTGAGAAAACTTGAAGAGCTGGAAACAGCAATACATTTTTTTAAATGCTCACTAGCTCCCCTTTGTGGGCAGATGTTAGCTACGGTGAGACTCCAGCACAACGCCTTTTGTAAATATGATAGGTGCAGCTTTGTCAAAACTCGGCTCGTGTATCACAGAAGCCCTTGGGGAGTCAAGTGTTTTTCTACATGCTGTGCTCAAAGAGAGACTGCACATCAGTTGGACCCGAATAGCAACAAAAAGGCAAAAAGAAAAACAAACAAAAAAAACCCCTCAGGATTTCATTATGTTGTTATATTTCAGTTGGGCCTAATGAAAGTATTACACAGATGTTGCTTTTGTTTCCAAGGTTGTTTTTGTAATCCCAAAAATTTGTTGTGTATTAACACACAAAGTGTTAATACAAAATGTGCCACGGGGAGATCTCACTTTCTCCTGTATACATGATCCCTCCCCACTCTTTTTTTCTTTCCCTTCCCTGGCAGCCCCCACTACCTCTCCGCTATCCCTGCTTCTTTCTCTCTCTGCCACCTACCAGCCAACCTACCTTTAGCTCTGCCCCAACACTGTAACAGCTGCCAGGCCCAATGACTTCTTTTCCAGTATGGGATATTAGAGTGAAGGGAGGTGAGATCACGGGACTTTTTCTGGGGCTGTTATGGCCTCCCTGTGAGGTAGGTGGGGCTGAGAGAACTATGAGTGGCCCAAGGTTACTTATGATCCCTGTTGTGGGGGAGGGGAAGGGAAGGGATCGTAAGTCGCTCTGAGACTCCTTTGGGTAGTGAACGGCGGGGTATAAATCCAATCTCTTCTCTCTCAGTCCCACCTACCTCACAGGGTGTCTGTTGTGGGGAGGGGAAGGGAAAGGAGTTTGTAAGCCGCTCTGAGACTCCTTTGGGTAGTGAATGGCGGGGGTATAAAAACCCAACTCCTCTTCCTTCTATTTATAATTTTATTAACATTTCATTTATACCCCAACCCTTCTCCGGGGGGCAGGGCGGGCGGGCAACGCAGCTTACATCATTCTCCTGTCCTCCATTTTATCCTCACAACCACCCTGTGAGGTAGGTCAGTCCAAGAATGTGTAAGTGACCCCAAGTCACCCAGTGAGCTTCCACAGCAGAGTGGGGGATTCGAACCTGGGTCTCCCAGATCCTAGTCTGAAACTCTAACCACTACACCACACTGGCTTTTGTGGGGTCGCTGCTGTTCAAGAACAGCAAGTAGCTGGGCCTGGGTGAATCATACATACCATGTGGCAGCAAATCACTTGGTGGTTGCTGCCAGATGGGGTCCTAATTAATTTGCCCCTCAAAACAGCCCTGGAACGGGCCTTCACCCTTAGTAACTGCATCCAAGGCTTGAAGGCTGGTAATACTCTTGTGGTTGCCTAGCAGTGGCAACAGAGTGCATTTGTTTCTGAAACCTACAGGTGGTCTTGTATTTGGGAGGGGGTGTTAACCAATGCTCCCTCTAAGCTGTGGAGTCTTGTGAGCAAAAATTCTACTTTGTAAGCTACTGGCATTAAAGTTGTGAGTAAGCAATTTGGTTATTGCATAAATTAGTTTGCTCTGGAGCCATCCTTCCTGAGCTAAGCCAAAAAATTGTGAGCCGGAGGCTAAAAACCTGTGAGCTAGCTTACACTAACTCAGCTTAGAGGGAACACTGGTGTTAACCCTGGGTTTTGTTTTTTTTAGATTTCAGATTTTTCTGCAAGTCCAGGTGGTTTTCAGGTTTACAGAAAGATCCATCCTGCCTGTTTGTCTCTGGATTTAAGTTTCCACAGATTGGACCATGTTGAGAATATATTGATACAGATATGGTCATTTGTCACTCTTTCAGCAAATTTATGCACTATTCAAGGAATTATTGGAAAAAACATCAGATTGGTCACCAATTCTTTGAAAAGAATCCTTCACTACCCAAAGAAGTCTCAGAGCAGCTTACAATCCTTTCCCTTCCCCTCCCCACAACAGACACCCTGTGAAGTAGGAGGGGCTGAGAGACCTCTTATGAGGACTGCTTGTGAGAGAACAGCTCTGAAGGAACCATGGCTTGCCAAGGTCACACCAGCAGCTGCATGTGGAAGAGTGGGGAATCAAACACGGTTCTCCCAGATTAGAGTCTGTGCTCCTAACCACTGCACCAAACTGGCTTTCAACTAGTCCAATATAGGTGGATAATTCTTTTCCAGTACAAAGCTTTCCCAAATCTTTGCAACTGTAAGATTTATTTCCAAGTTCAACCCAACTCCCTCAACCATTGCTACTGATTCATTAAAAAAAACACCGTGTGTGTGTCAAAGCAGTAGGACACACTTCCGGTGATGTCAGGGGGTGTGGCATATGCTAATGAGTTATGCTAATGAGCTCCCCTAGCTCTTTTTCTACGAAATGACCCCTGGTCATTACACTGACCAAAAGCAGTTACCGCTTTCCAAAGTTTTTGACCTGAGTTCTGTTCAGCATTGCTCCTTTTAACTGTCCCAACAAATATCATGTTGACAGGTACGTAAGATGTTCTGTGCAGAGTAACGTACCATTGCTTCCCTAAGAGAAAATTCTCCCTCCAGATCCAAATCAACTCCTCTTCAATGACTGAGCAAGGTAAATCTCCTACTTATTTCTTTTGACCATTATCAGATCACAGAAAAAACATTTGCTGATTAGGCCCTTCATAGTTTTAATTCTTACCATATTATCAGAACCGTCTTAACCTGTGGTTTACTTTTCTTACGTAAAGATACTCTGATGTGTCTCATCGGGAAATCTTGAAACATCAGAACCTGCTCATAGTAAATTACATGTTTATTTCTCTTAAAGCTTGCCGTATTTTCTCCAAGGCGATGCTACACCTCCTAGGATATCATTATCCCAAGCAGAAATGATTTGCCACAGTGTGATATATACGTTTGCCATCGTGGTGACAAACTGGATTTAGTCCTGGCTTTAATTTATACCAAAAATACAAAGGGGACCACAATGTCACAAATGAGAAAAACAGGCTGCTTACCCTGTAACTGATGATCTTCGAGTGGTCATCTGTGCATTCACACCCATGGGATCTAGTGCACACGCGCTGGATCGATCGGCATTGTAGCAAGCTCTTAACGGATTTTCGCACCCAGATCTTGGGCATGCGCAGGAATCCCATCGCGCATGCCCAGAGGGGTGGGCGCGGACATCCCGCCCGTTCCTTCAAAC
>NW_015166486.1:200537-202271 GCF_001447785.1 Gekko japonicus | reverse complement strand
CGCCGCGAATCAACCCCTATGAAAAATGTAGAAGCTGACAGCAGCGGGGAAGGCGGGCAGGTGGTGTGAATGCACAGATGACCACTCGAAGATCACCAGTTACAGGCAAGCAACCTGTTTATCTTCGACATGGTCTCTGTGGGAGATTAGTGAGCAGTGGCCTACCTGGAGGAGGGTGCTGGCAGGTCCTTACTGTGCAGCCGAAGATAGAATGCGACGTCCCATGTCTGTATTAGAGTTCTTCGGACGTCTAGGGCGTAGTGCCTTATGAAGGTATTAGGCGTGGCCCACGTAGCAGCTTTGTATATGTCCGTTAGGGGAACTCCCTGGAGAAAGGCAGTGGAAGCCGCAACAGCTCGAGTTGAATGAGCCCTGATCGGGCCAGGCAATGGCTGTTTGGCAGTCAGGTAGCAGAGGCGGATGAGACCCACAATCCACCTCGAGAGGCGCTGAGCTGTGATGCGAGTCCCCAGCCTTGCTGGTGCGTAAGAGCCAAACAGTTGGGAGTCTCTCGTTGGACGGGTTCTGTTCAGGTAGAACAGGAGCGCACGTTTCACATCTAAGGTGTAACAGTCTGTCCTCTGAGGATGTTGGAGCTGGAAAGAAATCCGGGAGGAAGACCTCTGCCTGTAGGTGGAATTCGACACTACCTTTGGCAGGAACGAGATGTCAGGGACAAGGTGGACACCGTCTGGCAAAAAGGACAAGTAAGGTGTGCCATGTCTGAAAGCCAGTATTTCTCCAACTCGCCTCGCAGAGGTAACAGCAACCAGAAAGGCCGTCTTCCACGACAGGAATTTCAGGTTGCAAGTTGCGAGTGGCTCAAAGGGTTTCCTCGTGAGCTGACGAAGAACTAGAGGGAAGGTCCCAGGGAACGACAGGAGTTTTGACAGGAGGGCAGAGGTGCAGCAAACCCTTTAAAAACGTTTTGAAAGCGGATGCAAAAACAGTGTGCATCCGTCAACTTGAACATGGTAGGCCGAAAGAGCGACCAAATAAACTCTTAACGAGGAATGAGAAAGTCCCAAGTCAGCGAGGGACAGGAGGAATTGGAAAACTTTTTCGAGACCGGTGGAGGAGGCTCGAGGGGCATCGTCGCCCAATGAAGAACAGGATTTTTGCCATTTGTAAAGGTACGCCATTCGCGTAGCAGGTTTCCTGGCGTTTAGTAAAACGTTAGCTACGCGGGCGGAAAATCTGTTGACAGTATTTTCCAGGCAGTCAGCTTCATCCGTGGCACGTCGTGGTACAGGAGAGGGGAGTCGGACAGGAAGAGGAGGTCCTGTGCCGGAGGGAATTGATGGTAGATCCCTGCTGACAATTCGAGGATGGTCGAGAACCATGGTTGCCTCGGCCACCACGGGGTTATCAGGATGCAGTCCGCTCCATCGCTGATGATTCTGCGGACCATTCTCAGAAGCAGAGGTAGTGGAGGGAACAGGTAAAGAAGTCCTGTGGACCACAGATAGAGGAGACCGTCTCCTAGAGACTGTGAGTCCTTGCCACCTTGGCTGCAGAACAGAGGACACTTTTTGTCGGCTCTGGTAGCAAAAACATCGACTTGGGGAACTCCCCACCTGCGGAAGAGTAGGAGGAGGTAGGTTGGGGTTCATCTCCCACTCGTGAAGGCTGAGTCCTGCTCGACTTAGGTGGTCTGCCTGCACATTCATATGTGTCCTGGGATGTGTGTTGCTACCAGGAGAACGTTGTGGGCGATGCAAAGGTTCCACAATT
>NW_015166486.1:184839-199142 GCF_001447785.1 Gekko japonicus | reverse complement strand
CTAGTATCTTATGGAAGATTCGTGTTGCGAAGCCAGGAGTGCCTCCTAAGAGCTATTGCTGAGGCCATTGTTCTGGAGGAAGCATCCAGGGCATGTTTGGAAGTGTTGATCTGCTGCTTCGCAAGAACCATGCCTTCCTTCTGAATAATCCTGGCCGCCTGAGGCTTGTCGTCAGGGAGGTGGGTCAGGAGTTCAGAGAACCTTTCCCACAGAGTGTATTGATATCTGCTCATGCAGGCCAGGTAGTTAGTGGTTTTGACCCCCAACGCACCCATGGAGTAGAAGCGTCTCCCAAACACGTCTAATTTCCTACTTTCCCTGTCAGAAGGTGCAGAGTGTGTTCATTTTGACTTGGATGAGGATGTTACAACCACCGAATTTGGTTGAGGGTGGGAGAATAAAAATTTGGCCCCTGCCTCCTTGACTCTGTACATGTGGTCTAGGCGTCTTGTTGATACTGGAGCTGATGAAGGCTTTTCCCATGGTGCTTTGGTAGCTTGCAAAAGGACCGTAGACATGGGAAGTGCAATGGTAGTGGAGGTATCCAGTTGCACAATATCGAAAACAGGATCGGTAACCTGTGGCTGTTGTTGTATGACAGAGAGGCCCAGAAAATGGGCCATTCTTTTGACAAGGTCTGCATAGGAAGTGAGATTGTTGATTGGTGATATAGGAAGGTCATCCGCGACAGCTTGGTTAGGTAACTTGTGGTCACGGGAGGTTTGGATCTCCGAAACCTCTGTATCAGAATCCTCTTCTCTAGATTCAGAGGAGCCCTGATCTGGGATTTGTACTGGAGTGACTTCCGCTTGACCAGTTAAAATCTTTGGTGGAGCAACTTGGAAGTTGGGAGGACGAAAAGGTTCCGATTGATGGTGGGAAGGATCCTCAGCCGGAGGTCGAGACAGAGACGCTGAAGGTCTCGATTTGTAGGGCGACCTTGATCTGTGAGCAGAGTGGGTCGAGTAACGATCCCAGTCGGAATAGCCCGCAGGAGTTAGCCAGGGCATGGATGGTGGATAACCCCCAAAAAGGTATCTCAGCTGGCGCTGATCCCAAGACATAGGTGGGGGGGGATAAAGACTCGGGGGGATCGACTTCTGGATCAAGTACGTCTCGGAGACAAAGCAATGTGCTGCCTTTGTGAACGGTCCCTATAAACTCACTCATCGATATTGACAGGTTCGCCATGCAGACGTGGAGGTTGATGCTGCGTGCTTGTAGAAATGTGTCTATTCCGACCTGTATCGATGTCGGGAGCTTCTGATACCGTCGATGTCGACGATGGAGAAGGAGAGAGGGAAGGCTCTTCACCCATGGGGTGACTAAGGAGTAAGGTCACTCTAGTTGTTATATAGGGAAGTCCAAGAGTTGAATGGTCGGTATCGGTGGAGGAGCGTGCCTCCGATGTCGATCCGGCCGTTGGAGCGGGGTGCACTTTAGGGGCATCAACCAGTGCAGATGCCGCTACCTTCACCTTCTTTGCTGCTTTTAGGGGCTTAGAGGAGCCCTTCTTTGCGGACTTATCCTTACTTGCCTTGGGCCTCTTCTTCACCGGCGTGGAAGCGGAGGATTGCGCCTTCGATGCCGGAGGCTTCGACATCGGTTGGCCGATGTTGGAGGCAGGCCTCGATGTCGAGGTTGAAGGTCTCTCTGAGTCCATCGCTGAGAAAGGATGTAGCGCCGATTTAAGTAGCGCCACTTTTGAGGCGTGCAGCTCAGTTTTTTGGGTCTGGTTCGAAAACCTAGCACAGTGCCGGCAAGACTCAGGTCGATGAGACTCTCCCAAACAAAAAATACAGAGGGTGTGGCAGTCAGGTGGTGCGAGTTTACTGCCGCAGCCTTTACACCGGTTAAAAAAGCCCCACTTCTTCTCCATAGAACAAAAAGAGCAGAGAAGAAAGAGGGGGGGGGGAGCCCAAAGGCCAAACTGAGGTAAAACCGGCAACTTCCCTCTCAACACAAAAAACAATTTTTTAAGTTTTTTTGAAGAATAAATGAAGAGTGAGAAAAATAATAAAACTGAGGAAAAAATCCAAAGAGCCGTGAGGCAAATAGCCAAAAAAGTGAATTGATCAGACCGACGAAAAAAAGGTCTTTCCAACGCGGCGGTAAGAAAGGAACTGACGGGATGTCCGCACCCACCCCTCTGGGCATGCACGGTGGGGTTCCTGTGCATGCCCGAGGTCTGGGCACCAAAATCCGTTAAGAGCTTGCTACAATGTCGATCGATCCAGCGCGTGTGCACTAGATCCCATGGGTGTGAAGCACAGAGACCACGTCGAAGATATACCAGAACACACCGTGTAACCAAACTGCAATAATTAATGTGAAAATAAAGATTATTTTGAAAATAAGGATTATTTAATAAATATATCGGCGTCTGTTACCTTTATGTTACTCACAAAAGTATTCAAAATATTCACAATATCCAATCTAGAAAACTGTACTCTTATAACACCAATAATCACTGATATTCCCACCGATACCACATAGGAACAAGTGGACCAAGCAGTTTCCGTTATGCACAGTTCATGAAAGTGTCTGCGACTGAACAACAACAACAACAAGAAGGATGCACACATTTTTTTGAGCGACAGGAAAGTTTAATAATACTTGGAAGGTGGAGAATCTACTGTTTACATTGTGTGTCATAAGGATGCATGCTGCTGTAATTTGAGAATTGTAAGCTTGCGGCTTCTGAAGAAGTCTATCAGAAACAGGAGTTACCAGATTACCTGTTAAGCCAAGTTGAAAGCATACATCGTAAATCAGCAAATCCAAGCTGAAAACACATGTCGTTAACCAGCGACTAGATTTTCCAGTTTGAACAGCAGAATGCAACTCACACAGATAAATTGTATTAATCGCGACAGAACGGAAAGACTTTCATGAACTGCTGCCAAAGTTTTGATGAAGAGACTTTCATGAACTGTACGTAATAAAAACTGTTTGGTTTGGTCCTTTTGTTCCCATGTGCCATTGGTGGGAATATCAGTGATTATTGTTGCTGTAAGAGTACATGGTTTTCTAGATAGGATATTGTGGATATTTTGAATACTTTTGTGAGTAACGGAACGGTAACAGAGACTCAGATACAATATATTTATTAAATAATCTTTATTTTCAAAATAATCTTTATTTTCACATTAATTTTTGTACAGCTTGGTTACACGGTGTGCTTTGGAACTTCTCTTTCATTTATACCAGACAGACAAAACCAAGCTCAGCCGTTCCAGTTTCACTTTTCTAAATCTACTTTCAAACTGAACAACTTAATCTAAAGATTTAACATGTTCTTTTTTTAAAAAAGAATACTGATATGCACAGTTGTTAAAGAGATGCTGAGACATAATAATAAAATCACAGCAGTGTCATGGATATGCTGACATTCTGGGTGGTTTAGCCCGCTAAATAAATTTCCATCATCAGGTTTCACCAACAACCCAAAATCACTGCATCTATCTTCAAAGAGATTTTAATGAATGTTGTGAGAAGACAGGCAGGAATTGACCAATATGTTTGCCTCTACTAATGGACCAACACGAGGACTTGTCGTTTTTTGCTTTGACTGGAACCAGCTCAGAGGTAGCATGAAGATTCTGGGTTCACATACAGTTAAAGTGGGGTTGCCAGGTCTCACTGGTGGTCCTGACTGGGGGGCTCCAGCCTGGCTGCCTGGGGTCTTCTTGGGCATGCGCAAAGCGTGCGCACTGCGATGACGTCACCGGGAAGTGACATTATCATGTTGGGCATGTCGTTCACCGGAGTTTTTACTCAAATGCTACAGCGTCCCCCGCACGATGTGCTCAGTGTGATGATATCACCCGCAGGTGACGTCATCATGCCGGACACGTCGGGGCCCTTTGGGGTGGGGCTCCCCTCGCTGGCTAGTGGTGGATTGGGGCCCCCGAAAGCGGGGTAACCCCCACCCCCCATCAGGGGAACGGCAACCCTAAGTTAAAGGGACAGTGAGGGCTAGGTCCAGCTGCAGCTGTCAAGACAGGGTCTTCCCCCAGCCATGGAGATGGAACGCACCTACCTCACAGGGATGTTGTGGAGATAAAATGGGAGGAGAGGAGAACAATGAAAGTTGCTTTTGGTCCACACTGGGGAGGAGGGCAGGATAGAAATAAAGCAGCACGCCAAGGGGGGTGGCTCTGCTCCAAGCACTGAGCCTTTCCCACCGGTGGGGGGGTTCCTCTCCAGCAGATTTATAACCAACAAGTCCTGGGCCAGGGTAGTTTCATGTCACCGAAGCTGCATTCCCGTTCCTGGCTTTTTGACCCCTCAATATACACCACAGACACACTTCTGAGTATCAGTTGGTTTATTCTTTTCTCATAATATACATTTATACAGGGCCATAGTAAAAATTATGCAACAGGATTCTTTTTTCAGTTATTATACTATGGGTCATGAATAAACGCATGCAGTTACAAAGGAGAGGTAGTAGAAACACTGTATTAAAGACCTCAAAATACAAACATCATATAAATAAAAACACTTTTCAAATTAACTGCTGGAATTTCTTGTACAGATAAATAAGGTAAAAAGTACATTACTTCGTCAAAGCAAAAAACGGGGGTGGGGAGGTGGGGGGAGAACCAGGGTTCGTATCAGTCCATAAAATCCAACGGAGCTTCGATGTCCGTGACCGCCCTCTGCAGAGGAGGTCTGGCTGGCAAAAAGAAGGTACAAAATGATTTCATTCTGAAGAATGCTGTGTATTCAAGTGTTTGAGCAGCTGAGTTATGATGAATTAAAAGGGAAAAAATCTCTCAAAATTAAAGAGAGAGAATTTCCAGAGAAACAAAAGTTGCCAAAAATACTTCAAGAGTTGCTACGCCATCGGAAGGGATGGCCGGAAGAAATGAAAAGCTAAAAGGAGCCAGAAAGGAGCAGCTTCCTGAATCTCCTTGTACACGGCACGGAAAAACCACCCTGATTTTTTCTGGACACTTTGCTATTTGTAAGAAAAAAGGTCCACGCCACAACATCAAAACTTCTAAACCTTGGGCCTCCAAGAGGCTCTGTAAGGAAAGGTCCAACACTGTCTTTCTAACACAGAATGGAAAAAACCAAGAGGTGAGAAACTGGTCTGACAAACAGAACGAAGGAACCAAACCTCTATCCCGGGGGGAGGGGGAGACGGGAGGCCCCCGTCCACTTCTGAATGTGATCGAGAGGGTCCATACAGCGGCAAAGTTACTGAAATATCACATAAACTGGTATCAAACCGGAAGGTC
Source organism: Gekko japonicus (assembly GCF_001447785.1). Classification (NCBI taxonomy): domain Eukaryota; kingdom Metazoa; phylum Chordata; class Lepidosauria; order Squamata; family Gekkonidae; genus Gekko; species Gekko japonicus. The sequence goes on along the minus strand of NW_015166486.1, from coordinate 193,893 downwards.
CGCGGGAAGGCATTCTTTGCCTGAAAGTCTTCCAAGTTGCTGCAGGTCATCATTGCGGAAAAGGTTTGGTTCTCTCTTTTGCTGCTGCTGTCGGGTGTGTCTTTAATGTATAGTGAAATACCGCCTCCCCCCCCCGAGTTGTGCCTTTTCTTGTTTAAATTAATAATTCCTCACAAACAGATGAGTTTCTTTAGTAAATTAGTGCAATACAAACTGTTCTGGGGGACGACAGGGAATGGAGAAGTCAAGAAGGAAACGTCACGGGTGTATATCCATAGTAACTGCTAAGATTAGTTGCAGGGATTCTCAACATACCACAGCAAAAACGCACGAGAAGTCCCCAGGTCCATAACTCCCCCGTCTTTTCTGAGAAGGCGCCGTTTCCTCCTGTCCTCGATGGCGTCTCCAGTGGCATTTAGAAGACACGAGCTCAAATTTGAATCGAGATGAGCCCCCCAAAGCTTCCCAAACACACAGGTTTGAAGTCAACGACATTTTCCCATCTCTCCAAAAAAAGGGATCCTTTCCAAAGAGGAAACACCTCGCAGAAGAAGAAAGCGGCTCTTTGTGTCTTCTTCTTCTGAAGACAAACACAAGCCCCAGCTGAACGTTCACAAAGGAAGGTTTGTTGAATCTGTGAAGACGAGTCTTTTAAAATCGGGTTCCTCGGCAAAAGAGAAGGGAGGGGGGGGGCCGGATCGGTCATGAGACGAGCCTCCTGCAAAGCTGTTTTGAATGTCTTCCCTTCTCTGAATTATCTGCGTTTTTTCTTTGGTAGTCAAACCATTTGGGTAGAACCCTGGCTGGCCATTGGGCTGAAGTGAAACGTCCCCAAGTGGTCCTGGATGCGGCGCCTACTGTTCGTAAACGGCCACTGCGCTGCAGCAAAGGGCAGAGAGCCTCCGTTCGATACTGGACTTATCTGAAAGCAAGAGAGGAGGTGTTGAGCACACAGGCCTGCGCACCGAAAGGAAAAAGCTGTACCCAGTACTGGGCCATGCAAAACCCGGAACGAGAAACAAAATCCACGCCACACAGACTGAAATGACACCGAACAAACCACGCAGGCTGTTGAGCTCATCAGAACATGTCAGGAGGTGGGAAGTTAAAGGAATTAAACACCACCACAGAAGGGAGGGCTCCCCCCCGATTTTCCAGGTGAAAATGGCAAATCTCTCTTTTCCTCCTCAAGTTTTAAATTTTTGTAACATTCCATGAGCTCAAAAGCCAGGTTTGTGATGTTTTGGTTGGCCACACTTAAAGGTATTACATGTATGTTGTTAAACCAGAAGGAAAGGCTGCGCTGTGACTGAGCGTAAGTTTTCTTGGCCAGCGGGGGAAATGAGGCGAAAGAGGCAAGAAAGAGCTGGCTCACGAGCAGACAGGCCGGGTCAGCAGGCTCAGAAACAACCCACGTCGCGCAAAGCGAAGCCTGCAGGGGTGGCTTGGTCCGAAGCACTTACATTTATTGATGTTTTCTATATCGGCCGGGTCCTGCAAAATTTTTGCTAGGCCTTCAAGCAGCAGGGCCGCCTTGTGGTATCGATATGCGATATCTTCTGTCTGCTGAAACATCTCATCCAGGGCTGCGGCCTGTACCTGGGGGGGGTTGGAGAAGCGGATGAGCTCGAGGGGCTTAACGAACGGACATTACGCAAGCTGCCTTGGTATTATCATGGCCCTGAGAGGTCCAGGTCCAAACCCACATTCTGCCACTCGCTGTCTGGTAACCCTTAGAGCAGAGGTGTCGAACTCATTTGTCACGAGGGCTGGATCTGACATAAATGTTGCTTTATGTCATGCCATAAAATGTAATGCAAAGCACTGAAGATATAAACTGCATGAAGGACAGCAGCTGGTAAGCTCTGAGTTAGTGTATCCTCACTGCAAGGCCCCATGGGCTGGGAGGGGGGTGCCGAGGAAAACCATACGGGCGGACTGGAGAGCCAGCGGTGCAGCCCTGGGCAGACGCTCCCATGCTGCTTGACTGCTGCAGACGAGGTTGTTCCGCCATGCTGAAACCACAATCGGAGGGGCTCTGCCCATTCCGCCTCAAGCAGTCTCCTGTCCCCTCCTTCGCACTAGTTGCTCGCGGGCTGCATAACAGCCCTGGGCGGACCAGTCCTGGCCCCCGGGCCTTATGTCTGACACCCCTGCCTTAGAGGGTCATTGAGAGGACTGAAAGGGGAGGAGGGACAGAAGGTGGGAAACAAATGTAAACATCTAAACATTAGATTCAGGTGGGCAGCTGTGGAGGTCTGGAGCCACAGAATGGAGTTTGAGTCCAGGGGCACCCTTAAGACCAACGAGGTTTAATTCTGGGCACAAGCTTTCACGCTCATAAACGCTTATACACAGAATTAAACTTTGCTGGTGCCACTGGGCGGAGAGCAAGCCAGCCAGCTAGGGGGTCTGAATATAGGCCATCCATCACGAAAGATACCCACAGTCTCCAGAAGCCTCACCTTCCTCTTGGCATCTACACTAGAGACCTGGTGTGGGCAGCCCTGGGAGGCTAGTGAAGGATCCCGCAGTCCTGGCAGCGAGAGGACCCACCTGACGCTGGTATGCTGCCTCCCCGCCAAGTAGCTGACAGCGGGGCGCTATGTGGGGTGACTCCCCGGTGGCCTCTCCCAGCCAGCTACTGGCTGAGTCCAGCCCGAGAAGGAGCTCTCCCCTCCCCCTCAATGAGAGTGCTGAATCATCACCCAGAAGGCTTCAAAGGACCCATGTGGGTGCAAAACTCGATTTACTGCATTGTTCACTGGGTGCTGGATGTTGTTTGGCTGCAGTATCTTGTGCTCTGCCTTGAGTGGCAGGGGGAAAAGAGAGGAGGGGGGCAATCAATGAAATGAGTAAAGAGCATAAGGGAGTGAGAAAGAGGAGTCTATTTCTTCAAATGCCCTTAGAACATAGAAGCCATGTTGGATCAGGCCAATGGCCCATCCAGTCCAACGCTCTGTCACACAGTGGCCTAAAATACCAGGTGCCATCAGGAGGTCCAGCAGTGGGGCCAGGACACTAGAAGCCCTCCCACTGCTGCCCCCCCCCCGGCAAGCACCAAGAATACAATGCCTCACTTGCCCCAGACCAAGCATTCCTATCTATACCTTGTGGCCAGTGTCCCCTCTAAGCTGAGTTAGTGTGAGCTAGCTCACAGTTTTCTAGCCTCCGGCTCACAGGTTTTTTGCCTCAGCTCAGGAAGGACGGCTCCAGAGCAAACTAATTTATGCAGCAGCCAAATTGCTCGCTCACAACTTTCATGCCAGTAGCTCACAAAGTAGAATTTTTGCTCACAAGAGTCCACAGCTTAGAGGGAGCATTGCTTGTGGCTCATAGCCACTGATGGACCTCTGCTCCATATGTCTGGCAGGGCTTTGGAAGCTGGCCTGCAGAACACCAAGACCAAGGTTCCTCTCAGTGTCGTGTGTCAACCTTTCCAGGAGCCAGAAATGCCTCCTCTTTGCTGAGGCTGACCAGCAGGAGCCACTGGAAAGGGACGGTTACAATACGGCTACTTTGCATCTAGGGTCCTCCTCGCCGCCCTTTCAGCGCCCCCCCCCCCCAGGGCAGTCTGAGCATCTGTCGGAAGCCTCCTAGAGCCCTCTTTCTTTTGCCCAGGGTTGCAGGGCATCCGCCTCCACCTTTGGCAACGTTGTACATGGTGCCGTCTCAGCTTGTTTCCTCATTCCTCCCAAGGCGTAAGGGCAAGCGGGAGCGCATCGCACCAAGGGAGCGAGAACTAATGGCTGTCTAAGGCTGATGAAAGATTTGCCAGACAAAATGGAAAGTGCTGCCCTGGTAACTTCCAAGACATTTAAAAAAAAGAAAAGAAAAGCGCGGTATCAGCAAACAGAAAACTGATTTTAATTAACCCCTAGAGGGCCAACCCTCCGCCTAATTTGTTTATGCGCCTCTTTGATTGAGAACACATGAGCTTGTGTGCACCTTTACGAGTGAGCTGAGCAGGTGGGGTAGTTCACATGGCGTCTTTCAGGTTATGAAAACAATGACGGCAAAACGTCGAGTGTTTCTCGCTTGTTTACTCCCCCCCCCCCGCCCACCCCGCAACTTGCCCGCCCAGCACTTCTCCAAGCAGCCTTGCTGTCGTCACTTAGACCCACAACCGGCCCCGTGAAGCAGACGCCGAACCTCCGCGCCCAGGGAGCCCTGGAGGATGTGCCCTCTTGGCACCTGCGTCCAAAGCCTCACCATCTCCACTGCGCAACTGTAGATGAGCTTCTCGGCCGTGACGCTGTTGATTTCATCGATGAACCGCTGCTTGTCCGAGAAGAACCGGTTCAGCTTCTCTGTCAGCTTCTTGCACATGACAATGCAGAATTTGTACCTCTCGTTCAGATTTTTGACCACTGTAGGGAAGAAACAATCAAGAAGTCCCTGGGGCTGCAGACAGGCCAGCTTCTCCACTGCTGCTGCGATTTATTTAACACCCAAATTCCCCATCAGGAAAAACCCTGTCAGACCAGCGCCACAACACTGATACGGGGAGACAAGTCTCGCTCCCTGGTGGCAAATCCCTGGCCTCTTCTCACTGGTCCCGACGTATGACCCCACCCCACCCCCAGCTCTCCCCTACACCTGTTCAGGGCCAGCTGACAAGAGGGTCAGTATAACCCCCCCCCCGCTCTTCTGCACAGCAGAGTGAAACAGGCTGAACTACCCACAGCACAGGCAAGGAGGCAGAGTCCAGGTGCTCCCCCTTGCTTTACTTCAACGAGTCTTGCTGAGCAACCCAAATGCCTTATTTTTGTATCCTCAACCCCTGATCCCCATTGAAGCCACCTGGACATTCCCCAGTCTGCTCCCCCATTCGAAAATGTCCTCTCCCTGCATGCCGGGCCAATGGGTATAATGAAGGAGGCAGGTCTCAGCCAGAAAGCTGAAAGGCAGAGGAGCGAGGGGGTGGCAGTATTAATGTCCATCTCCCCATCCAGCCTGGAGGTGGACGGAGGGAGTTTGTTACGTACCCCCGGATTGATGTGGTAACAGGCCACAGAAGCATGTCCCGACCTGATCCTGCGGTCTGGCATCTCTCCATGCTGGCCTGCGTTTGCTTTGCACAACCAAGCCACGGTGCCTCAAGGCCTCTTAAGTGATTCTGCCCATTCTCCCCTGTGCCTGCAACTCAGCCCTCCCCCCACACACACCCGGCCCACGCTCAACACGCAACATGAGACAATCATATCGCTGTTCCCTGTCAAGCTCTGGCTGACAGGAAGCTAGAAGAGACCACCCTGATTAGACCTCAAATGCTTTAAATGAGCATTTTTTCCCATCCCCCCGTGCATTCCAGAGGCCCTTGAGGGCTCCTGGGTGAAAATACCCCTAGTAACAGCAGACCAGCCTCCCCCCCAACCAAACAAAAAAACCCAACCAGCTTGCCAACCGCCACTAATCCCCACCCACCCACAGTGTGCCAAGGCAGGGCATGTTTCAGCTTGTGCCCTCGGTTCTGCAGGGACCAGGAGGAGGGCCAGCCGGGGGGCCAGGCACACATACCTTGCTTCACGGCAGTGGACAAATTCAGTTTTGCTGATTTGATCTGAGCTTTCGCCAGATGCAAGGAGGATGCCAGCAACTGTGCCGCTTTCATGTACAGCACCAGCTGTTCCACTTGCCTGGGGGGAAAGAAGAAAGTCACTTTTCTGAGGAGTGCTTTTGTACCCCTGATAGGGCAGACAGGCATTGCAGTCCAGGCTGGCAAGAAAGAATGAAGCATTTTGCAAAAGCCAAGTGTCGTGGCATGCCAAGAGAGGAGCTTCCTTGCTAACCTCCTTTTCTCAAGGACAGGCTTCTGGGCCTTCTTCTCCCACCTCCTCTTGACAGACACCAGGACAGAGACTCCAAGACAGCTCTGCCAGCCCAATCAAGCTTTGCATAAAGGGTTCATAATTTCCGTCAGTTTTCAGGAGGGAGATAGCCACCCACTGGTGGACCTCCTGATGGCACCTGGGTCTGGGCCACTGTGTGACACAGAGTGTTTCGACTGGATGGGCCGCTGGCTTGATCCAACATGGCTTCTCTTACAGTGGCAAGATGGCAGCTACCCCCGTGAGCTGGGCTCAGGCCTCTCTCTCATACAACAGACTCAGGTCAAGGTGTGCTGCTTCCCTAAATGCACGGGAATGAAAGGAGTCATAGGGAGCGTGCCTTGTTCATTTGTTGGCTGAGACTTCGTGGTTGATGGGTATGTCAGTATTACCCGTACGAAGTGCGTGGAGAGGAAGTGAGCTGTATTTGGAAGAACGGGGCCGCTAACGCGGCAGTAAGCACAAAGTAAGCACAAAGGGATGATTTTTAAGTGCACCAACATTTGCTTCCTCAAGCACCCCAAGTCAAGTACTATGATTCTGTGCACCTGTGACAGAAACCCTAAAACCTTACAAGGGCTCAAGGGTGCCACCGAGAGCACCTGGGATTTATTATTTATTTATTATTTGCATTTACAACCCGCTCATCCCGCAAGTGGGCTCAGGGCGGGTAACATCATTATAATCAGGGCTATTTTGGGGCAGGAACGCACAGGAACGGAGTTCCGGCTCGCTTCCAAGTTGGCCACGCCCAGCAGGAACGCATTAGCATAACAGGCCACACCCAACAGCAGAAACTCATTAGGATTGGCTACATTAGGGGTGTGTGGCCTAACATGCAAAGGAGTTCCTGCTACAAAAAAAGGCCCTGGGTTTTGACAACAAACAAAGTAAACAGAATAAGAAGCAAAAGGTGGGTGTGGCTGGATGAGCACACATCTGGTAATATGGGGGCGTGGCCCAATATGCGAATGAGCTGTGCTGTCAGGGGTGTGGCCTAATAGGCTAATGTGTTTCTGCTGTTGGGTGTGGCCTATTATGTTAATGAGTTCCTGCTGGGCTTTTTCTACCAAAAAAGCCCTGATTATAATAAATACAATTTCAGTTTAAAACACGATAAACCATTAGAACAATTAAAACAATGGGTACAGCTTGAGACAGCGTCAGTTGGCTATAAAGTTCTGGCTCGATGGTGCAGTGACTTCAAGGCCAGTTGTTGTTGGTCAGTAAATAGATGGGTGACCGGGATCTTGGAGCCCTGGGGTTTACGTTAGGATAACCCATTCCTTCCCATTCCACACTGGGCCATTCTGCCAGACTTAATCCTTTTTGTACAAAGGACAATCTGGTTTGGCTGGACCACCTAACTCATAGAAGTTTAGGGCCATTACCAGATGCTTGAGGGGGTGGGAACTGCCACTTACTAATTTTCTTTTCTCTTGTTGGTGGTCAGTAAATAGACGGGTGACTGGGATCTTGGAGCCCTGGGGTTTACGTTAGGATAACCCATTCCTTCCCATTCCACACTGGGCCATTCTGCCAGACTTAATCCTTTTTGTACAAAGGACAATCTGGTTTGGCTGGACCACCTAACTCATAGAAGTTTAGGGCCATTACCAGATGCTTGAGGGGGTGGGAACTGCCACTTACTAATTTTCTTTTCTCTTTTTAAAATATATTTTATTCAATTTTCAATTTACAATTAAAATTTATTCAATTTGCAATAAATAATATCAGCATTATTTAGGATAAATTTACATCAGCTTGACCACTTACAAGGGAACATTCAAATCACAGTTAAGATAATACATCGGCTTAAAGCCTCCTGAAGGTGCTACCCTGCGCAAACAAGTAGTTCTATTGACCAAAATATCTGGACGTTTGGGCTTTTTTCTTGTCTTCAGAGGAAACTGAGGTCCACAGGAGGCCAGGTAGGGGTTAAAGACTCCTCCAACCTCTTGTTGTTGCAAGGAACTCTGCACATGCTCTGAGGAACCTGCTACAGCCTAAGTAATACATACTTAGCTAAATTAGATTAACTGCGTTCATTTTTATTTAAAAGTCTGTGTGCTGTGTTCCTGTTTGCCTTTCCCCTGCATTGTTTCCCCCCCTTTTAAAATCCAAATCACCTGGTGACGCCAGAGAGTCTCTGAACAACATCTGATTGCTGTAGTTGTACGGTTAACGGTGAACAAGCTGAAACTGAAGTCTGACAAGATGTAGGTGATGTTGACTGGGAAGGCGGAGGCCTTGAAAGACATAGGAGGTGCCTCCCTCTTGATGAGGTCCAATTGTCTCTCACTGATTCAGTTAAGAGCCTAGGCGTGATTCTGGATCCAGCTTTATTACTGGAGACGCAAGATGATGCAGGCTCAAAAACAAAAGGCATTCTACGGACTCATCAGCTCAGAAGATGGCCCCCTGCCCTGACTCCATGCCATGGTTACCTTGAAGCTAGGATACTGTAACACTCTCCACGTGGGTCTGCCCTTAAAAACAACTCAGGAACAACTATACTTGGTACAGGATGCCTGCAGCCTGGCTACTATTCGGTTCTAAGCAGAATCTCTGTCTCACTCCCACTCTGCAGACATTCCTGTGATGAAGACCAGTTGGGCGCCAGGCCCAACTCAAGAGTCAGACTACAAAGCCCTTAGCGGCCCTGGGCCTGTGTACCTGCAGGACTGTCTCTCCTGCCACGTTCTCCGGGGACAGCTCCAGTCATCCGAGCAAAGCCTCCTGAAGGCGCTACCCTACAAACAAGTAAGATTGGCAGCTACCCATTCTTGGGCATTCTTTGTGGCGCCTCCTGCGTTATGGAATGGTCTGCCTGAAGCTCTCAGGAAGGCCCCTGGGCTTCTACTGTTTCACAAACTGTGCAAAACGAATCTATTCAGGGAGTGTACTTGTGGAAAAAGAAGGTGACACTGGATTTATACCCTGCCCTTTTCTTGGAGTCTCAGAGTGGCTTACAAACTCCTTCCCTGCCCCTCGCCACAACAGACACCCTGTGAGGTAGGTGGGGCTGAGAGAGCTCTTTTGAGAACTGCTTGTGAGAAAACAACTCTGAAAGAAGTTATGACTGACCCAAGGTCACAACAGCAGCTGCATGTGGAGGAGTGGGGAATCAAACCCAGTGCTCTAGATTAGAGCCCACCGCTCTTAACCACTACCTCAAACTGGAGGGTGGGAGGGAGGGGGAGGGGGAGAGGGAGGGAGAGGG
>NW_015166486.1:164872-184820 GCF_001447785.1 Gekko japonicus | reverse complement strand
AGCGGTGACATAAAGGATCAGCTCGGGAGGTGACCTCTAGTAGGCATGTGTTTTTTCCTTCCAGTTCTTCAGTCCCAGCCCCAGTGTATTATGCCAGGTTTACTACTTGGAATCTTTCCTATTAGATTCATTGTTAGTGTATTTTGCCACCCACTTGCCAATGGACTGAATGCCTTTTGTTTTACTAGGGATCTTTGCTGTTATATTCAAATACTGCCAATCATTCAAATGTTATTTTGTAATCCACCCTAAGTCCCAGTGAGAAAGGGGGACTATAAATGAAAACGAACCAATAAAACGGGGCGGTGATGATGCGGCCACCTACCCCCAGTCCTTGCTCAGCTGGCTTATCTGATCAACGACCACACTCTCCTGGATCTGGTACAGAGAGACGGCGGAGGAGCACAGCTCTGGGTTCCCTCCCCGGATGGCGGTCAGGTCCAGCACGCACTCCGTGAAGTCCAGCATCAAGTTCAGGTGGCGCAGGGTATCCGTGTGCTCTCTCTGAGGGAAGAGAAGGGCAGCACAGGATGGCTTAACTACCACACTCCCCATCCATCAGCAGCTGCCGCCATATCCTAACAGCAAGAACGACCACTGTGAAATACGGCACTACTGCAAAAAAGGCAAAAGTGAAAAGTGATATATATACTCAAAGCGTGATTATAATGTATTATTTCCAATATTCCATATAAGACATTCAGTACAAAAATGTAGCTATTCCCATCCAGTATCAAAGCGGCGTACAGCAAACCCTCTCAAGGGAAAAGCCGAAGGAAAATGTATGAATACAATTAATCCGTATCTGCACAGTGTCCAAAGCGCAAATGAGACGGGGCTTCCGGTTAACTCCCACGTTTTGGAGATCTGGTCCCTGCTTCAGTAAAGGAAATGTCAACATAGAATTATACATTATAGACAATACTTGACCCTGACTGTTGGTTGGATGCTCTGCCACTTTTCTCTACTGAGGAAGGGACTGGATTGCTGAAACGTGGAAGTTAACCGGAAGCCCTGTGTCGTTTGTGCAGATTTTGATTAGTTCTACTTATAGATTTTCCTTGGACCTTTTCCTTTGTGAGGGTTTTCTGCATGCCACTTTGATACCGGATGGGAATAACTATATTTTTGTACTGAATATCTTATTTGGAAAATTGGAAATAATGCATTCTAGTAACACTCTGAGTATATATATCACTTTTCACTTTTGCCTTTATTGCACGAGTGCTGTGTTCCACAGTGGTTGTTCTTGTCATATCCTGCCCGGCAGCCTACACGAAGAGCCATACTGAAGCAGAAGTGCGGCCCCTGTAGGTCACATAGTGGGCAACCTGGAGGGCCAAAAAACAGGGGGCTTTCCCCTGATGTCACCTCCCAGCACTGGCACTCAGCGATTTCCAGCTCACTGGATGCACGAGTTCCCTTTAGTGGCCACCAATGAACCTCTCCTCCATGTATCGGCCTGTTCTCCTAAAGCCATTGACACTCTTGGCCATCGCAAGATCCGCTGGCAGTGAATCCCACAATTTCATCATTCGCTGAGTAAAGAAATATCTCCTCTTGCCTACCACCAATGGGCTTTGCGGAGGATGCCCAGAGAGTAGCTGGAGGATAATTGGGTTCCTCCAGGGACATACGAGAGCATCTAATAGATTTGCCAGTCCAGTCCCCCTGGGGCTGTCCACTGAGACGGAAGGGACCCGCACGGGAGTCCGCCGGCAAAGCAGAACGGCGGCAAGCGGGAGCTGTGAAATCAGCTCAGCCACAAGCACAACGGGTGTCCTCAGGCAGGCCGCTATTTTCCCCAGCAAGCCTAACAGATAGCAAACAATAGGTCCAGCCGGCCTCATGGGGAGGCTGCAAAGGGCTAGAGATACAATGGGCATGAGGACGGTTTCAGAGGGTGAAGTTTTCGAAGCACTTCACAGACATTTAGACACAAGTCCAGCAGCACCTTAGAGACCCACAAGATTTCCAGGGGATGAGCTGTCAGGGAGACCCTCGAAAGCTTATACCCCAGAAGGGAGATTTGACCCTTGAAAGCTTGTACCCCCAAAAAACCTTGCAGCTCTCCAAGGTGCTAGTGGACTCAAATCTAAATGTCTGTGAAGCATTTTGAAAACTTCATTTATTCGACTGAATTTCAAAAAAACAACAACACCCCAATCTGATGCCTCTATTATTGGTTTTAAAATGTTCCCAAACGGGGAAGACATTAATGGGACAACCCATTCATCGCCCTTTAAAAATTCTGCACCGAAGTCTGCTCTTTTAAGAGGAGGGATGGACCTCACAGCAGGCAGACGACAGCTAATGGGCATTTATAACTGCCCTTTCCTGCTGCTCCTCATCTTTAAAGCAACAAAACATTGACAGAATTTTGGGGAGATGGTGAACAGGGTCAAATAAACATTTCTTGGTATTTCTACAAGCACTTTTCGAGCCAGTGTTGTGATTTATTAAAAAAATATTTTTTTTCTCCTGCTTTTCGCCTGCACGACAATACTACACGACAATACACAACAATAAAGTGGGTTTCAGATCTAAAATCGCAGCATGACAATAAGATGAAAGCAGCCCCTTGGCCACTGCATACATCTCTTGCAGCCAGAAATCTGAAATCGGGGAAATCCTACTGTTTGTAGGATATCAAGAGCTCGGCTACACAATTTGACCTCCCAGGACAATACAAGAACTTGTGGGCACTCAATGAAATTGCTGAGCAGTCGGGTTAGAACGGATAAAAGGAAGTACTTCTTCACCCAAAGAGTGATTCACACATGGAACTCACTGCCACAGGAGGTGGTGGCAGCTATAAGCATGGACGGCTTCAAGAGGGAATTAGATAAACATATGGAGCAGAGGTCCATCGGTGGCTATTAGCCACAAGGTATAGATAGGAACTCTGGGGCAGGTGATGCCCTGAATTCTTGGCCCTTGGGGGGGGGGGCCAACAGTGGGAGGGCTTCTAATGTCCAGGCCCCACTGGTGGACCTCCTGATGGCACCTGGTATTTCTGGCCACTGTATGACAGAGCGTTGGACTGGATGGGCCATTGGGCTGATCCAGCATTGGCTTCTCTTATGTTCTTAGGACCTCTGGAGGCTCAGCTCCTGAGGCCTGGGCTAAATCACACATTTCTGGGCTTCAGCCGCCAGGAGGCAGCACTGAGCAGGCAGAAAAGCTCTGTCCTTGGGGTGGGGGGGGTGGGGAGAAATGCTCTTCCCAACACAGACTGCTGTCAGCTGGGAATACAGACATTAAAATTTGGGATTCTTTACATCCTTCTTGGGAAGATTTGGTTGCTTACCATCTTTTCCCAATCTGTTCTCTTTTTATTTCCTTACAAGCGCAAGGCAGCTGATGAAACAAAAGTCCAGATTCTGTGGCCCGGGAGACCCAGCCCACAACTTTTCCAAGGCAGATTTTATCAGAACTGAAAACAAAACAGTCAAACGAACTCTTTCTCATGCCCTTCTGTACCTCCATCAAAGTTTCTTCCGGTAGCTCGGGGGCTTCGAACGTGATAAAGCCCTCTAAACTGGGTGGCGAAGTGCCATAAGGCATGTACTTCAGGCACGGAGCTGCCTCTGGTCCAGGAGGAGATGAGCCCATATAGGCCCCAGGTGGAGACCCCATGTGGATGCGGCCGCTGGTCGAACAGAGAGACCCTCCAGAACTGTTGGAGCCAACTGGCGCAGGGGAGGGTGGTGGAAAGGGAAAAAAAAGACAAAGATCTGTATGTCAGTCTAAGAGACTGGTCTGGCTCATGGCCTTGGACTGAAATCCAGTAGCACAAGGCAATATCAACTGCCAGCCAGGAAAGGTCTGCACATGAAAAAGAGTCGGATTTATACCCCACCCTTTTCTTGGAGTCTCAGAGTGGCTTACGATCGCCTTCCCTTCCCCTGTCCACAACAGACACCCTGTGAGGTAGGTGGGGCTGAGAGAGCTCTCTCGAGGACTGCTCTTGAGAGAACTGATCCAAGGTCACCCAGCTGGCTACATGTGGAGGAGTGGAGAATCAAACCCGGTTCTCGGCATTAGAACCCACCGTTCCTAAACTCTACATCAAATGGGCTCTCAGTTGCAGGACTCAACAAGGACTTCTGCTCACAAATGCAGCCCTGGAGAAATGTACATTAGGGTTGGAGTTAATCTGATCCCACGGTTGGCCTCAAGTCTGTGTCTTCCTGCTGGCAAGAGGTTTTACCTACCAGCATGGTGAAGGACCCAGATTAACAGCTGGATCCCTACACCCCCATTTAATGCTGCTGCTGTCCCCGATGCAAGGTGTCTTCCACCAAGACGAGAGAATCTTCTACCGCAGGGAAGGGTCACCAGCTACCACCAGTGGAAAAGTACCCTAGGACCCAACCCTGAATAAAACCAGGATGCTAGGACTTCGCTGATGGTGAACTGAAGCTGTCAGGGCACTTCTGCAACACACAGAGAGCTCACATTTGGTTATATCAGGGGTCCCCAACCTTTTTGAGCCTGCAAGCACATTTGGAATTCTGACACGGCACGGTAGGTGAAGCAACACACTGGCTTGCCACGGGAGCTGGAGCCACCTACAGAATGATTGCCACAGCTTAAGCAACAGGGTAGATCCTCGTGTCGTGGTGGCAGCTGCTGCCAATGCAACATTTTTTTAAAAAACCCTGCACAGCCCAACGAATCTCCAATAGCCAATCAGAAGCGTTGCAGGGCAAAAGCCTGGCCCCATTCACTTTCTAAAAACACCAGGTGGGCACCAGGAAAGGTGTCGGCAAGCACCCTGTGTTACGTGCTGCTGTTTAACACACCCCAGTTATCAGCAAAGTCTAAGAATGGGGCATGTTAATCCGCCTTCCTTCAAACACTGGAGATGCACACGAGGGAGAGTCGGGGCGACTTCTCTTGACCTCGCGTCACCTCACTGCACAACAGGCACGGTTCTGGCTCCAGGCTATCGAAGCCTCACCTGACGTCGTCCTGGCTCTGAGGACCATGTGGGTGCAGGTGGGAGGAGTGGAGCTGTTTGGAGGGGATCCCACGGTGAACATCACGGCTCTTGAGCAGGTCCCGGCCCCCATGGAAGGAGTCACTGCTGCGAGGCCACAGGCCCCCGGAGGAGCTGCGGAGGAACAACCTGTCCTTGTGAAACTGGCTTGCAGATTCCCAAGTGAAGCTGAAGCTGAGCACGGGGTGAGTCGGGGAGGGCAAGGATCAGGCCCACCGAGGGTCAGCCAGCACAGCGAACCTTCCTCAGCACCTGTGACCCTCACTGGTTGTACATTCCTCTTACTGCCTTTTCCTTTACTCACTTCTTCTGGAAAGCCTCTCGCTTAACCCAGGGGCAGGCGGCCAGCCAGTGATTTTTTTAATGGATGGTTCCTGGTGCAGTGCAACACTCCCTGGCCCTTACCAATCCCACTAAATTTAATTTAATTTCTTGGTTTCACTACTTATACCCCTGCGTTTCTCCCTGACGGGGACCCAGAGCAACTTATAACATCATTCTCCCCTCTCTCAGCCTCCAGCCTGTGAAGTAGGCAAGGCGGAGTGTAGGCATGTGACTCGTCCAAGGTCACCTGAAGAGCTTCCACTGTAGAGCGGGGATTTGAACCTGGGGATCCCAGATCCTAGTCCGACACCCTAACTGCGACACCACACTGGTTCTCGCTCATTTAAATCTGATCGCATTAAATTTTGAACCTAGGCACAGTAAAACGTTTGCTTACGATTCTGCTCTTAATGAAAAGGAACATTTTCAAGTAACACGCCGTCGAGATAATCCCCAAATACATGTTCAAATCTCGGTTTTTAATTTGGAAGGTTACCGGCAGGTCATCTGCTAAGCATACTTACCAAGACACACAACACTACACCAGAATGCAGGTGGTCTATAACTGGGAAACCCCCGTTACCTGAAGCCAGCTGTTATTACAAAGCTCAGCTGCTTGGTGGGGAAATAAGACTTCTGGCACCCCACCGTCCCTCGAGAACCGGGCAGCCTTCAAGAGCCAACCCTAGAGGAGATGCCAAACTGTCGTATGTGCACCTGCGTTGACTCACATTCTTCCCTCACTACACTTGGCACTCCCTCCACCAGACTGTAAGCTCCTTGGGTGCGCAAGCTGCTTGCTTGTGAAATGCTGCCGTGCCACGGACACTGATGGCACTGTATAAATTGTGACAATTTTGATCTGCAGTATGCTGGCAGCTGCACCCAAGCCTGAAGTTCCCACACCGTTTTGGTCCATCACGTGCATACGGAAAGCAAGTAAATAGCCAGCTCCCCTTCTCGTGAGCTGAAAGCACAACATCTGCCACATACGCCCACAGTTGTCCTGCCGGCGCTGATTCCGGCAGGGTGAACAAGCAGGGACGGGCCAAGAACGGCTGGTAGGATGGGCATAAACTGAACAAGTACGCTTCCCTGTCCGCCTCAGCCAATGCCTGGATGCATGGAGAGTTCTGGTGATCCGTTTCCTTACCTGTGTCCATCGGCCGTTCAGTATTAAGGCTGTCTGTGCTGCCCTGGTAGAGCTGGCCGCCGAGAACAGTCTTCGCTTGCTGATCGGACAGCTTGCCGGTGCTTACGGATCTAGACGGAAGAGCAAAGGCCTTGAAATGGCAAAATACCAGAAATAGTAGGCAGTGATGTTCCTTTAACTCCTGAATCCATTCTATTACATTTTTGGCCTGACCACTCCTTTTCTCCTTTGCGTAACGATCTCATTTCTCCCCTACTAGTCGCTGGCAAATCTGTATTAGCTGAAGTATGGAAATCTAGGCAAATACCCTCACTTAAAGTATGGTTCCAGAAAGTGTGGGATATAGTTATTCAGGATAAAATAGCCACACAAATATTGCTGATAGAGACCCCTGGTTATAAAAATAATTTTGTGGGAAAGTGGTATCCTTTTATAGGTTATGTAAACAACAATCCCTCTGCGGAACGTAAAATATCTTCAAAACATCTGGAATTTATCTTGCTTTAGGTCTAGTGCTAAGATATGTAATGCAAATCTAGGTTTTAGTCTGTGTACGTATATGTCTATATAATGTAATTATGTTATGTTGTTGTTGATATGTTATGGTTGAATTTGTTAATAATTTTTTTTAAGGTAAAGGTAAAGGTTCCCTTGCTCGAAAGCCAGTCGAATCCGACTCTAGGGTTATGGTGCTCATCTCCGTTTCCAAGCTGAAGAGCCCGCGCTGTCCGAAGACGTTTCCGTGGTCATGTGGCCGGCATGACTAAACACCAAGGCGCATGGAAGGCTGTTACCTTCCCACCAAAGTGGTAGATCTGCGAGGTTTGCAAGAGCTGGAACTAGAGACGGGAGCTCCCTCCGTCATGCGGCACCCGGGTCTCGAACTGCTGAACTAATGACCTTCCACAGCCTGCAGTTCAGCGTCTTAACCACTTGAGCCACCACAGCTCAAAATGGCAAAATACAAAGGGGGCCGGTGGCGGTGGGGGAGGGAAGATGACATGGCTCCTTGTGAGGGTGGGGGGACGAGGGGAACGGGACAGGGGGAACCCTGGGCAGAGGGCCCAGTTGGGCCATGTCACTGTCTACCCTGGACATAATTTCAGAGGGCAGCCATGCTGATCTGCTGTAGAAGAGCTGGACTCCAGTCCAGGAGCAACTTGGAGACCAACAAGATTTCCCGGGTGCCAGCTCTCGAGAGTCACAGCTCCCTTTGTCAAATCCTGACGAGTGGTCCGTCTGTAGCAGTAGAAAAGAGCAGGAGTCCGGGAGCACCCGAAAGACTCACAACATTTGTGGCAGGCCGTGAGCTTTCGTGAGTCACTGCTCGCTTCTTCAGGGACAGCTGTTCTGGAAGAAGCGAGCCGTGCCTCACAAAAACTCATGGCCTGCCACAAATTTCGTTCGTCTTTTAAGGTGCTCCTGGACTCTGGCTCTTTTCTACTTTTGTCAGACGCTGACATTGGTGATCTGACAAAGGTAGCTTTGACTCACAAAAATTCATACCCCCCACCACCACCCAATCTTGTCGGTCCCTAAGGTGCTACCAGACTGGAATCCAGTTGCCTGTTCTGTCTTCTTCTTTCCTCCCCCATAAAGAATCAGCAGGATAACAGCGCTCTAAAGACCCACAACAGGACAGGCCAAGCAGTGAGGATTAGGAGGAAGCTTTCAGCAGCGGCTCTCTCAGGAACAGTCCGCTTCTGCCCCACTGGGACAGGCATGGCCTCTTTTCTTCACAGAAGGGTTGACATTTTTAAAAAGTTCTAATCTACCCCAACCTAAGGGCTCTAGGCAGGAACCCTGCTAAAGGCATTACAAAAAATAGTATAGCTAATAAACTTTCATTTATTAATTTGTTCATTAGATTTTTTTAAGTTGCTGCTCACCCAAAGGGCCTCACGGAGACTTACAGCATTAAAACCATAGAAACAGGTAAAAAAAAACAACATAAAACCAATAACTAATATAAAATTAACATTAAAATATTTAATTATTAAAATATGTGGATAGCACCATACTGCTAATAAAAACAACCCAAGCATGTGGATGACCCTCCACAGGCCAACCTAAACAATTTGGCCTTGCATGTCCTGCGGAAACTAAACAAGTCCAGCAGGGCACAGGTGTCATCCAGGAGTGCATTTCACAAGGAAGGGGCCATGACTGAGAAGGCCCTGCCCTGGTGACAGCTAACCAAGCCATCAAAGGCACCTGCAAGAGGCCCTTAAAAGGTGACCCAAGGGAGCAGGGGAGGGTGGTCCTGTAGGTGTG
The DNA here is from genome assembly GCF_001447785.1 of Gekko japonicus. Taxonomy (NCBI): domain Eukaryota; kingdom Metazoa; phylum Chordata; class Lepidosauria; order Squamata; family Gekkonidae; genus Gekko; species Gekko japonicus. Next base: position 176,064 of record NW_015166486.1, on the reverse strand, counting down.
AAGGTAACCAGACTGTGAAGGGCTTTAAAGGTTAACAGCAACACCTTGAATTGGATCCAGAAACTGTTAGCCAGTGCAGCTGCCGCAGAATTAGAGTAACAACACGAGGTTTATAAGATTATGCATGATCAAGGTTTATAAGATTTATCCATGGGATAGAACAGGTTGAGAAAGAAGCCCTTTTCTCCCTTTCTCACAATACAAGAACTCGTGGGCACTCCATGAAATTGCTGAGCGGTCTGGTTAGAACAGATAAAAGGAAGTCCTTGTTCACCCAAAGAGTGATTAACACACGGAATTCACTGCCACAGGAGGTGGTGGCGGCTACAAGCATGGACGGCTTCAAGAGGGAATTAGATAAGCACATGGAGCAGAAGTCCATCAGTGGCTATTAGCCACAAGCAATGCTCCCTCTAAGCTGTGGAGTCTTGTGAGCAAACATTCTACTTTGCAAGCTACTGGCATTAAAGTTGTGAGCGAGCAATTTGGCTGCTGCATAAATTAGCTTGCTCTGGAGGTATCCTTCCTGCGCTGACGAAAATATGTGAGCAGGAGGCTCAAAAACTGTGAGCTAGCTCACACGAACTCAGCTTAGAGGGAACAGTGGCTACAAGGTATAGATAGGAACTCTCATTCTGAGGCAAGCGATGCTCTGTTTTCTTGGAGCTTGGGGGGGGGCAGTGGGAGGGCTCCTAGTGTCCTGGCCCCACTGCTGGACCTCCTGATGGCACCTGGTATTTTAGGCCACTGTGTGACTGAGTGTTAGACTAGATGGGCCATTGGCCTGATCCAAATTGGCTTCTCTTATGTTCTTATGAGTAATATAAGCTGTCCATGATGTTCTGGTCAGAGACCTGGCAGCTGCGTTCTGGACTGCTAGATTATTATCTAGTGACAGGTCCCTCGTCTGCCGTGGATGCTTGCCTGGTGATCCTGGGCCAGGGATTCTCTCTCAGCCTAACCGGCCTCAGAGGGGTGTTGTGAGGACAAAACAGAGGAGGGGAGAATGACACGGCAAGCGGCTTTGCCCTCCGCCAGGGACAGGGGACAAATATCCAAACAAATCAAATCAGGAAAATGTTTTCTTGGGATTCTGGACACGTTAAGAGGATTCCCCTTCACTTGCATACAACCTGTGCAGGATGAATGCTGGTGTCCGGATGCCTCCCCCCTGACCTCTTGGGATGGAGTCTGCAGTGGTAATTCTAACTCTCCCCCATGTGATCCCACGTCTACTCCTCAAGTACTGCGTTAGCATGCTCAAAATCCAGGCTGCCCTGCCTTTCTTTTCAGGGCATCTGGTTTCGGTGCTAGCACAGCCCAAGGAGGCCCCCAGTCCCGGTTGTGACTGGGACTTCCCCAACCCACAAGGCGTCCCCAGCCCGCAGAGAGATTCACCGGAGGACGAGGCAGCACTCGGCTTGACTGATCGGACGTCCCCCGTCACGCCGACAGCACTTACCAGGGAGGGGGGCGGCGGGGGAGTGGGGAAGACGACCGAGGCGAGTGGCATCGTAGGGGAGCTGCGACCCGGAGGAGGGAGCCCAGGACGAGTCAGAGCCAGCCCCCGGGAGATGCGGATGTCTGCGGTGTCGGAGAAGGGAGGACCGCAGACGGACCGGGGAACGCCAGCACCGGAAGCAGGGGGAAGGGCGAGCCCGGGCGTAGCGGCGTCTAGCCCTTTACAGGAGGGCGGGGCCAGCCAGGAGGGGGGGGGAAAGGAGCTGGGGAGTAATAAAAGGGAGGCGAGGCACTAGCTGAGGAGGACTGAACTGGGCTGGCTACAGCAAACTGGACTGCCGCGCAAGAGAGAGGGAGGCGGTAGAAGAGCTGTGTGCCTAAGAGGCCAGAAGCCAGAGACCAGTACGGGTCAAGAGGGTGCGGGAACCCTCTGGCTTGCCCGTAGTCTGAAGCTAGTTCCCTCCCCGGTGTATTAAAACCATGGCTCCACCGCTTCTGATCTAGGCGCGGGGCCCCTGTAGGCTGTTGTTGGTAGTGCAGGCAGTACGGCGACTGGCGGCTCAGACTTCCAGGACCACGCACAACGCAACACCCCCTTCCTGCCACCCGCTCACTTAAGAAACAGGATCCTCAACGTGCTTCTGGAAATCAGAGTTGAACGCCGTTAGTGTGAACCAGGCCTATACAGGCTGTGACCTATCAAACTGGAACGGGGTGCGAATCAGCAGCAGAGCATCTGTACAGCATACAAAAGGTCCCAGGTTCAATGCCCGGCACCTCTGGGTACTGATAAGTGCTGGGCTAGACCTTTCTCTGCCCAAGATCCTAAGACAACACTGAGCAAAATGGAGCCATGGCCTGACTCCGTGTAAACCACCATCTTCATTTCCAGCCTAGCAGCCCTGGATTGTGGCCGCCTGCTAGCTGCTCAACTGGCGGGGAAAGCAGGAGCTCTGGTGGGCTGCACATTTCTTGGCAAGTCTCCAACAATGCAGGTTGGATATGAACATGAACAGAGGTGGGCTGCAGATCCCAGGTAGTTACTCCTAACGAACAACTGCCTGGCATCTTTCTGACTATCAGCCTAGAGCTAACTGGAGAGACCTTCTCAGCCAGAGGTATTGCTAGGTACTTCTCAGTAGACGGAGACACAGACAGAGAGAGAGACAGACAGACAGAGACAAAACTAAAAGAACAGTATAAAGCCACAAAACCCAGTTGTGCTTGCAGCAGTTTGAAAGCAGCTGCCTGCGTGTGAGAAAATGAAATGCAAACTGGAAACACAAATGGGAACTGCAGAGCACCGTGGGAAAGCTCTACCAGGAAGCAAGGGTTATATTTAGATGCACCAGACCAGGCCGCAGCAAAAACCAGAGAGACCATAATCCACTTGGGCCTTTTCTTGTGCCACTGATGCAAACAGGACCTCCTGTTTGTTTGAAGACAGCCAGCAAAAGAGACAATCCTTGGAAGACGCACCCAGCTAAAAAGCATTGCCGAAGGTGCTTCAGGACTTTGGGGGCCTTCCAGCTCACAGTTCTTAGCCAGTATGCCAGGCTAGCTTTGCAGAGAGCAGATGCTGCCTTGGGCATGGTGGGTGGGGTGTCTCAGGGCACGGCAGTCTTCCTGCAAGTGGCTTCCCTGCTTACGAGGCAATGTTGAACAAAAGGGAGGTCGATCGCTACCTGCCGAAGAGAGCCTTGCCGTGCTGTTCTGCTGCCTGCCTCTCGGTTCCTGGGGTCAAGTGGAAATGAGAGAAGTCCCGCATCTCACTCGCGTCCTTCAGCTGCTGCAACGGGGCGTCTGCTGCGGACCCCTGCCGGCTGACCAGGCCCACCAAGTTTGAGGAGGCTTGGGTTTTTGGGATCTTGAAAGGTGCAGTTGCCTAAAATAATAATAATAATGAGGAGGAGGATTGGGGGGGGGGATTGGATTTATACCCTGCCCTTCACTACCCAAGGGAGTCTCAGAGCGGCTTACAAACTCCTTTCCCTCCCCCTCCCCACAGCAGACACCCTGTGAGGTAGGCGGGGCTGAGAGAGCTCTGACAGAAACTGCTCTTTCTTCAAGAACAGCTCTTATCAGAGCTATGGCTTGCCCAAGTTCATCCAGCAGCTGCAAGTGGAGGAGTGGGGAACCAAACCCGGTTCTCCCAGATTAGAGTCTGCACACTTAACCACTACACCAAACTGGCTCTTAACCACTACATCAAACTGAATTGGGTGCCTCTAACTTTTATTTTAGTTAACTGCTTTTTCCAGTGAACTGGTGTGAGGACTTGTTTAGCCTCCAACTCTGTTGCCATTGGCCTTAATGCATCCCTCAACCATGGCGGGGGGTGGGTGGGGTGTCACTCTGAGAAGAGAGGATGTGTCCCCGTGGCCTTTCCTGATCTTTTAAACCATGTCCAAGAGAGCCGGTCTTGGCGTTGCTCTGAAGCCCCAGAGCTGCAACCGAGTCCATCCCGCCCGGGTCCCCCTCCTCACCTTTGTGGGAGAGCCGATGATAGTGGGCAGGGGGGTCTTGAAGAGCCAGTCGGAGCTCCGGGGCGAGGAGCCCATGTGCTTGGTGGGCGATGTCCCCAGGCTGACTGGCCGGGTGGGCTGCGGGGAGTGGCTGTAGCCGGCGTACGATGGGCAGACGGGGTCCGAGTGCTGCTTCCGAAGCTTCTGCTTGTTTTGGTAAATGTCCGTCAGGGTTGGTGTGCTCTGCAGCCGGGCTCCTAGCAGGAGGGACTGTGGAGACTGAGACTGTGGGGCCGGGGAGCCTGGAGGGAGAGGGAGCAGGAAGGCGACACCCGGCGAGACTCTCCCTTCCAAGACCCTTTGAATTTGGCTTCCTAGAGAGCAGTTACAGCACTAGAACACACACACACACACACACACACACACACACACACACACACACACACCGGCTCTTTTCCTCCAGGGCTTTCCCAAATGAATTAAAGACTCTGTCCTCAGGCCCTAGGCCATCAGCACACCCAGCTATTTACAAGACTCTGCTGACTTTCTCAGGAAAAGGCAGCCCATTGACAACCTCCCGGACAACATCATCCTAGCAACTGTGCACGTTGAGGCTCTGTACACCAGCTTCCCATATGCAGATGGAATGCAAGCCATCAGGAATATCATTCCGGACAAAACCACAGCACATATTGCCACTGACTTACGATTACTTCATATTTGGCGACAACCTATATCTACAGGTCGACGGCACAGCCATGAGCACACATATGGCACCACAGTATGCACACATGGTCATTGCAGACTTCCTCAGCTCCCATCCACTAAAACCATTCCTGTATTTAAGGTTCTTGGATGACATCTTCACCATTTGGACTCAGGGGAAGGAAGCCCTTGAGTGAGTTCACCAGGACTTCAGCAACCTTCACCCCACCATCAACCTGAGCCTGGACCACTCTACACAAAAGGTACACTTTCTGGACACCACTGTACAACTACATGATGGACAGATAAATACCACCTTATACCGGAAACCCACCGACTGATACTCCCCTTACCACCTACATACCTCTGGCCAGTTTCTGCATACCCTTCCCATGCATCTGATGAACAGAGCTGTGCTTCTCAAAAGCTCATGCTACAATAAAGTTTGTTAGTCTTAGAGGTGCTATTGGGCTTTTTACTATTTCCCAAATGAAACACTCGTGTAGCCAGGCTTCTATTTGCATATGCGTGAAGGAAGCAAAGAACACCCAGAGAATGCAGGACTGGGCACAAAATCCATCCCTCTGAGATATACTTGGAGCAGTGTTCCCTCTAAGCTGAGTTAGTGTGAGCTAGCTCACAGTTTTTTAGCCTCCGGCTCACAGATTTTTGTCTTAGCTCGGGAAGGATGGCTCCAGAGCCAACTAATCTATGCAGCAGCCAAATTGCTCGCTCACAACTTTAATGCCAGTAGCTCACAGAGTCGAATTTTTGCTCACAAGACTCCACAGCTTAGAGGGAGCATTGACTCGGAGGAGTGCACCTGACAATACCTGAGAAGCCAGCCAGATGGCTGAGCGAGTATTTTTCTAGTGCTGGTGAAGGTGCTTCACAAAGAGGCTCTTGGAGACCCCCAGGTTTGGATCCCTACTCTGCCACGGAAGCTTGCTGGGTGGCTCTTGGGCCAGTCACGTATCCTCAAGCCCAGCCTACCTCACAGGGTTGTTGTGAGGATAAAACAGAGGAGAGCAGAATGATGGAAGCCCTGTGGGTTCCCCACTGAGAAGGTATCAATGAAGTAAATAAGATAAACCTTATAAAGTGGCTCCATTTGCAAAAAACGTACCCCAGTCGCAGAGTCCAGCTTTCCTTGGTGTGGAATCTGGATTGTCTCAGCATGGGAATTTAACTTTATTCAAAGCACGCTGGGAACATGACTTCGGCTCACCTTCACAACACCCTTACAAAGCTGGACACTTTTTGGTCATTCTGCAAGACTAAGCCGTGCCTTCCGTATCCGCCCCCCTTCACATGAGTGTAAGTCAGCCACTCTTTTTTGACCTGGTCAGCAGTTCATAAAGCATATAAGCATTATAAAGATCAAGATGGCTAGCCATGTTATTCTTTTCTACTGCTAGGTAAAGGTTTCCCTTGCTCGAAAGCCAGTCGAATCCGACTCTAGGGATGCAGTGCTCATCTCCGTTTCTGAGCCGAAGAGCCAGCACTGCCCACAGACGTTTCCGTGGTCATCTGGCCGGCACGACTAGATGCCAAGGAGTGCTGTTACCTTCCCACCAAAGCGGTACCTATTTATCTACTTGCAATTTCTTGCTTTCAAACTGCTAGGTTGGCAGGAGCTGGGGCCAGAGACGGGAGCTCACTTCATCTTGTGGCACACTCGGGTCTAGGACTGCGGAACTACCGACCTTCCGGTCTGCAGTTCAGCGTCTTAACCACTTGAGCCACCGCAGTAAACTGCTACAGACAGACAAAGAGACCAGGAGCACCTTAAAGACTAACACAATTTGCGGCAGGGTATGAGCTTTCCCGAGTCACTGCTCACTTCTTCAGATAACTGAAGAAGTGAGCTGTGACTCAGGACAGCTCATACCCTACCACAAATTTCTGTTAGTCTTTAAGGTGCTCCTGGACTCTTAGGCATTACAAAGATAGACTCAGGTGGGTGGCACCTTGAAGACCAACAAAGCTGAATTCTGGGCATAAGCTTTCGTGGCCAGGCACACTTCCGCAAGCATTATAAAGGAAGGGCCTCTTTCCCCTGCCTCAAATCCTTTCCCAGCCACAACTGTGGCTCACAACACAATCTCTACTGCGGTGGGTCGGCCCCAGAGGTGATGCACACATTTGGGGGCAGGGTATGAGCTTTCCCGAGTCACTGCTCACTTCTTCAGATAACTGAAGAAGTGAGCTGTGACTCAGGACAGAGCTCATACCCTGCCACAAATTTCTGTTAGTCTTTAAGGTGCTCCTGGACTCTTAGGCATTACAAAGATAGACTCAGGTGGGTGGCACCTTGAAGACCAACAAAGCTGAATTCTGGGCATAAGCTTTCGTGGCCAGGCACACTTCCGCAAGCATTATAAAGGAAGCGCCTCTTTCCCCTGCCTCAAATCCTTTCCCAGCCACAACTGTGGCTCACAACACAATCTCTACTGCGGTGGGTCGGCCCCAGAGGTGATGCACACACCCAGAAAAAGCACCTATTACGGCTGCACAGAGAGGTAGCATTGGGGTCTCTTTCATTTCTATTACTTCACCGCAAATTGCACAAAATGACTGCAAAAGAAAGGGACACCCTCCCTCCCCACCCCTCCAAACACCATGCACTGGAGAGATTTTTTTTCTGAGCCACAACAGATGACGGCAGAATTGCAGAAGGTCTACAGCAGAACTTCCCATGTGCTATCAGCAAAAGGACACAAGAATCCAAGGGAGCCATTCAAGGTCACAGCTTTGGCTGTGCGCCGTCCGCCCTGGAAGCAAGCAGTTCTAAGAAAACTGCGCACATGCGCCAAGTATTTGGGCCAGTGTCATTTTCTCAGTGTGTTTGAAAGTTTAGAGCTATGGGAACTGATCCAATACGGGCTCCCACAAGTTGTTTTTCTTTTAAGGTGGACCATGCAGCCAACAGAAAGACACCGCCTTGTCCTCAAAAAGGCAGGCCCCCCCATCGAACTAGACAAGACAGCGGGAGGACCGTGATCAGATCTTTGCAGCGAACACTACCAGAAGCAACGTGGGCCCAAAAAAGGAGGACGTTTCACCCTTTCCCACTGTGAAGTTTCCCCTGTCGACCCCACTGCCATCTCCCTCCCCACCAGTGCCGCCATTAGCCTTCAAAGGGAATAAAAAAAAACACACACAAGAGTTTCAATCAACAAAGCTGCTAATGAGTGCTGTAACCAAACACCTTCTCCATACGGTGTAATCCGACTCAGGCCCACGTACAGCTTCTATTAGCATTTTGCTTGAGGGGCCTGTTCGTGGATCTTGTGGCACCCTGTCTATTTTGAACACCAGCCTCTAGCTGCTAATGAGTGCTGTAACCAAACACCTTCTCCATACGGTGTAATCCGACTCAGGCCCACGTACAGCTTCTATTAGCATTTTGCTTGAGGGGCCTGTTCGTGGATCTTGTGGCACCCTGTCTATTTTGAACACCAGCCTCTAAATTTGTGAGACGGCTGCTAAGCGTACCGGCAGAACCAGGAAACGCTTCTCCCATTTGACAGAGAGCTCAGAAGTCTCTCTCTCTCTCTCTCTCTCAAGGTGTCAACTGATGCAATTATTTGCCACGCGAACCTCTTTGGATGAGCCTTCTAGGTAAAGGTTTCCCTTGATCGAAAGCCAGTCGAATCGGACTCTAGGAATGTGGCGCTCATCTCCGTTTCCAAGCCGAAGAAGTTTCCATGGTCATGTGGCCAGCATGGGTAGACGCCGAGGCGCACGGAACGCTGTTACCTTCCCACCGAAGTTTATCTACTTGCAATTTCTTGCTTTCGAACTGCTAGGTTGGGAGGAGCTGGGACCAGAGATGGGAGCTCACTCCGTCATGCAGCACTTGGGTCTCAAACTGCTGAACTACCGACCTTCCGGTCTGCAGTTCAGCGTCTTAACCACTTGAGCCACCGCAGCCTTCTAGAAACCTCAATAATTCCACCAATAATTCCACCTGTAAAAATGAGGCTAAAGTTTGCCTAGATCCAGGGGGGTTCGGACTTTTACTTGATCATTCAATAATAGTACCCGACACTTAAAATTGCACTCAGAAGAGTGGGAAGCGTTTCACACAGCCTTCTAATGCCGTCCTTGCACCAACCCCGTCAGGTGGGCTGGAATTACAATCTCCATATTGCGGGTGGAGGGCTTTAGGCTTTCCTGAAGACCACTGGGACTGCATCACAGTCCTTGAAGTCTGCTCACCTGAGGAGTTCCGGCTCCTGGCTTCGTGTCCTTGCGGCTGTCCACAGCAGCAGTGTCCAAGTTGCTCCGGTATGGTGCCAACTGAGGAAAAGCCAGGGAAAAAAACCCCAGGGATATGCAGTGATTTTCTCTTACTTATGGAACGCTCGATAAAACATACAAAATCCTCACTGCTGTCTTACTACAGCAACGTTTTAATCATTATGTGGCTTTCTTAAGTGACGCCGCGCCTCCGACGCTCTTGGGATGGCTGATAGGCACTTAACACTCTTGCTTAGATTAAAATGTTATACCTTAAAAAACTTCAGATACAAGGATTCAGATGCACCATGTTTCTGCTGTTTGGCCTGACCTCCCCCACCCCATGTATCCTTTAGACACCCCCCCCCCTCGGGTTTCTGGCTACTGACCTGCAGAGCTTCCAGTCACGCTCGCGTAATTCTGCAGCACACAAGCAAAGTGGGGGAAACATCCATTGCCCCTACCCTATCTTTTCAGGAGCTGAACCGACGAGGAGACAGAGCGCACACAAAGGAAGGGCTTGCGTATCTTACCTTGGTGACCCGTGAGGATTTGAGACGGGGCTGGCGGCAGAGGTCAGGTTCTGCTCGATGCGCTGGTAATTGCGCAGCTGGGTGGGAACCGGGATGGGCGCCGTCTCGCTGCGGGGGGAGACCGGGGGCTGGCACTGCCTGAGGGCACAAGTCAGCGAGAGGGGAAACCAATGCGGGCTGGGAAGCGGCTGCTCTCCAATCTGCACCATTGTCCGGAGTTACTGGGAACCCCAGGAAGAGGCGAAGGGGGCCCCGGGACTCTGCAGTGCAGAGCACCACTTGGACAGCTCCCAGCCGCCTTGCTCACCAAGCGAGACGGAGGACAAGGAGAGCTGCCAGCGACCTTCCCGCACAAAGAGCACCCGGGGACTTCGGCCTTGGCTGGGAGAATCAATCCCGCAGCTCGGGAAAGCAGGTCAGCTGAACCGAGGCAGGTCCCTCCCCGCCTTCCCCCAAGGCGGGCAGCCCCCGCCCCTCCAGCCCTCTAACGTTTCAAAACAAAGTCATTCTCAGAAAACCCACTGCGGAAAGAGAACAGGAAGTTCGAGGGCAAGGATGGCCGGCCCCCTCCGTTTGTTTGTTCAAGCCACAGAGGGGACGGGGGATTGAGAAAGAACACAGCTTATGCAAGCGGCTCCCTGACTGTCAATAAACCAGCCCGAGAACCACACCTGAGCAACAGAGAAAATCGCGGCTTTCAGTCAAGTGGGACGAGTCCATCAGCCGGTCAAACTCTCCCTTTGGGGCTCTCATACTCTGGGGCTTGCCATCTGAACATGAACACCCACCGAGCACCTCTGCACGTGCGCACAATGGGAAATAAGTACTGGGGTGATGCGCTAAGTGAACCTGCACTGTAGGGGTGGAAGCGGGGAAGCGGCGTCCTCGGCCCCAAAAGGCCAGGAGCATCAGGGTTCTGATGCCACAGGGAGAAAGACTGCGGGGCCTGGGGCATGGAAGACGGAAGTCAAAGCCCAAGTGGCTTTCGGCGAACCACCCCTGGCTCAACTTTCCTCACAGAGTAGACTGGCAGGAGGGGAAACTGTGAAGGAACGGGGGAGGACACAAAAATGTGAAAAATGCCTTGAATCTAAATTCACAAGCGGATGGGTCGCTGCTCACAAGTTCTCCCCAGAATCATTCGGCTATTATTGAAAAAGAATCCCTCTTCTTCACTTCGCCAAACACGTCTCCCAAAGACCCGTCCGGAGCCTCCAAGAATATACAAAGAGATCTTCCGGAGGACCCTCCGACTCGGCACTCACTTTCCGGCAGAAGCCTCTGCAGTCTGCATGCAGGGGTAGGATGGCACACTCCCTCCTGTGCAGTGTCCCCCTCATCTGGTACGGAGCTGCTTAAAGACCTCCCTCTCCTCCCTTCTTGGCAAAGCTGTACAGGTCAGTCCAGCCATCGACAGCTCCAAGCGCTCCGAGCTGCTCCAGTGTTGGGATTGGGGGGGGGAGTTTTTGAGCGACGCCTGGGAAAATGCTCCTTAGCACTGCTTGATCAAGGATGAGTGAAACCCCCTACTTCAGAAAGTTTCAGCAGCAAGATACCCTTGCTACAAAAGGGCCAAAAGAACAATTTAAGCCCATGGACCTACTTTGTCTTGTCACTGTGCCCTGCTCCTCTTCCTAAGGGAACAAGAGTCAGCTTGTACAATACAAGAACTCACAAGACAAGAACTTGTGGGGCACTCAATGGGATTGCTGAGCGGTCGGGTTAGAACAGACAAAAGGAAGTCCCTTCTTCACCCAAAGAGGGATTCACTGCCCTAGGAGGT
>NW_015166486.1:163259-164197 GCF_001447785.1 Gekko japonicus | reverse complement strand
TGGGGGGGGGGGGACAGGATTCAACTCCGCTGTCGAAGGAACTGCGAAACATGAACCACCCAGAAGCGAATTCACTTATGCGAGGATGTTAACTTAGGAGACATGACTCCGTCCTGTGCTTGGCTGCATTTGTGCCGATATAGGAAAGCAGGGGCAGGCAAAGCACATTCAGTGAAAGGCCACAAGGGTAGAGTTCTGCTTTCCAGGGGAGGGGGATGACCCCCCCCCCGGTTCTTAAAGAGGAGCAGAGGTGTTCCTCTTGATCATATAGTCAAGAGTTCAGGGAAGACAGGTCTGCCGATCTTCACAAAAGGCCTTTCTGCTCCTGTATACCTTTCTTTCCACAAGAAAAGGGCAGGGGAAGGCCAATGTGGCTTTGCGCAAGTGGAGTAATGCTCATGTAGGCTTGGCCTCAGAAGGATCTGGTGTTCAGTGCTGGAGACGACAACCTTGGAGATAGCCTAACCTGCTGGTGCGCGGCAGTGGTGCCGTGGCTGGCTTCGCTTCAGCAAGTGGAGTAATGCTCATGTAGGCTTGGCCTCAGAAGGATCAGTGCTGGAGGCGACAACCTTGAAGATAACCTAACCTGCTGGTGCGCAGCAGTGGTGCCGTGGCTGGCTTCGCTTCACACACCAAGCCTCCATTTTGCCTCACTTTGCCGACTCCACTTCCAAATCTCTGCTCTCAGCCTCTGCTTCAAGCTGAGAAGTTGCCCCCCTTTCCTCTCTCCCCTGCTCTGCCTGGTCTCCTCTGACCCAGCATGGCCCTCTTAATCCTTCGTCTCCTTTCTGCCCAAGCCACCCAGGCAAGGACTTCTGCTCTATTAGGGTCTAGTAAAACAGGGGCAGCAGAGTGATGCATGCCTTGTATCATCTCTAGCCACTGATCCCTTTGAGCAGCGGCTCTCTAAGCCCTCGGGACGGGGGGGGGGGGGCCCA
>NW_015166486.1:143249-162830 GCF_001447785.1 Gekko japonicus | reverse complement strand
GAGACTGCCCCCCCCCCCCCCCCCGGCACAGCTTAGAAACGGTTCATTTGGGGACTGGATGCTGCAGGGAAGGACTGAATTCACAGCAGACAAGAGGTGGTTGAACAAATCCTGAAAGGTTCCTGGGGCACAGGGAGGCAGAGGGCCCCGAACAATGAGCTCACAAGAACATAAGAAGAGCCCTGCTGGATCAGACCAGTGCGGGTCCACCTAGTCCAGAATCCTGTCTCACACAGTGGCCAGCCAGTTCCTCTGGAGGGCCAACATCAGGGCAGAGAAGCCGAGGCCTTCCCCTGATGTTTCCTCCTGGCTCTGGGATTCAGAGGCTTAGTGCCTCTGAACATGCAGGTTCTCTTCAGTTACCATGGCTAGTAGCCACTGACAGACCCACACTCTGAGGTCTTCTGCGGCGCAGCAGGATGGGGCTTCGAGCCCACAGAGACTGTTCCCTTGCATCAGAGCCCTGCTTTCAACCAATGGAGCAGCTAGCTGAGCTCATTCAGGTCACAAAAAGGCAGTTCAAAGGGCCAGCTTGGCTCTCATGTCTCCTGCAACATGGCAGCATAAAGTAATTAGATCTGCTACTGCAGCTACTGCTGCCCTGTTTCAAGAGAGCTCGGTGGTCTGTCTAGCTCAGCATTACCTGCTCTGACTGGCAGCCGCTCTGGGCCCTCTGGCGAGGAAAAGGTCCTCGCTGACACCTGCTACCTGAGAGCCTTCCTCTGGAGAGGCCGAGGACTGAACCGGAGACCTTTCTGCATGCCGGCCACTGAGCTACAGGGCCCGCTGGGATGAAGCTGGCTTATGTACTGGCTACCAATTTGTTCCCAGGTTCACTTCAAACCCTTGATGGCCTGAGGCCCAGATGCTGGAGGGAGGGACCTCTCTTGGGCTATAACCACGGGTATGCTGAGATGTGCTTGGAAGATTTTTGGTAGCTGATGCATGCCTGGTACTGCCTAAAGCATGAAAGTGTTCCGTCACATCTCCCCAACTGTAGGACAGCCTTGTAGTCTCCTCTGGCTGGTAGTCGCTCTCCAGGGTCTCGGGTAAAACAACGGTCTTTCCAGTTCCTGTTGACTTCGCAGCCTTTTTAACTGGAGACATTAAATACTGAACCTGGATCCTTTCTGCAGACAGAACATGTCTCCACTGATCCATGCCCCCTCCCTGTACATTTGAATCAGTTTTATACTGAGTTGGGTCATTTGTCCAGCCAGCTCAGGGGCCTCCTTTCGCAGTCCTTACCAATCCCCCTCCTACGTTTTCAGTAGGCTTTATCTTTGAATTGTTTTGGTTTGTTCAGGTGACTTGTGTGCAGTGTTCCCTCTAAGCTGAGTTAGTGTGAGCTAGCTCACAGTTTCTTAGCCTCCGGCTCATCCATTTTTGTCTTAGCTCAGGAAGGAGGGCTCCAGAGCAAACTAACGTATGGAGAAGCCAAATCGCTCGCTCACAACTTTAATGCACAAAGTAGAATTTTTGCTCCCAAGACTCCACAGCTTAGAGGGAGCACTGCTCGTGTGTTTGTACCTAGTTCAGTGGTACTCAATGCACCACTCGTGAAGAGCCCCATGGGTAATGACCTTCACCCAAAAGAGCCACATCCTTCACGCACTGGGCGTCACCACACCAAAGACACATACAAATACGATAATCAACATATGAACTATGGTCTTTTAAATTAAATTAAACAGCTAGATTTGATTGGAGTCTGGAAGCACCTTAAGAGTAGCACGTTAGTCTCTCAGGTACTACTGGGCTCAAACCCAGCTGCTCTGCTGCCCTCTAAAACTACCATTTTAATGAAGAGATTCCGCCTATCCCTGCTGAGCCGTCGCCAGCTCTTGGGTACCAGGAGGGAGGCAAAGGGCTTGCAAGTCACACCCGGAGTGCAATGGATGAGCCTCACCCTGGGAAAACCACCTTCGTGATCATGGTGTTTCCCCTGCCAGGTGGCACAGAGCAGTGCACAAGCGCTTTATTGGGCTGGAAGTTGAAAGGCAAATACCTGAGCAAGCGAGAAGTACCCTCCAAGGTTGGGGGTAGAACCTCTAATGGTTAGAGCCCCTCTCTGTGCTAAGTGGAAACTGCCTGTCAGACATCAGCCCCACCAGAGAACGGCCACGCCCACTCTCCTGAAATGTGGGGCAGGTGCCACATTGGAGGAATGGTGCTTGCGCGGAAGAGCCACACATGGCATGTCGAAGAGGTGCATGTGGCTCCTGAGCTGCTGAGTATCACTGATCTAGCCCAACACTTATTTGCCACAAGGAATCCAATTTTGCTTTAAAAAAAACCAAAACAGGTTGCTTACCAGTAACTGGTGATCTTCGAGTGGTCATCTGTGCATTCACACCAATGGGATCTAGTGCGCCTACGCTGGATCTGCTCCGGCAGATCCAGCGCAGGCGCACTAGATCCCATTGGTGTGAAGCACAGAGACCACGAAGAAGATCTTGAAGGATTGTTTGGGGTGGTGGAGAGGTTTCGTGACTGCCAGAAGAGCCAGCCAATCAGCACTCTGCACCACAGGAATAAACAGCTTTAAAAGGGGATTAGATAGATTCGTGGAGGAGAAGTCTGAGGGGAACCGCTACATTCAGAGGCACTAACCCTCTGAATCCCAGAGCCAGGAGGCAACATCAGGGGAAGGCCTTGGCCTCTATGCCCTGTCAGAGGAACTGGTTGGCCACTGTGTGAGACGGGATGCTGGACTAGATGGAGCACGGGTCTGATCCAGGAGGGCTCTTCTGATGTTTTTAACAGCCAACTTTGACTGGAAGTAGGAAGAGCTGACTGCTCCTGCGCAAAAAGTTCTGAGAAAGGTGGTACATTCTATTCCTCTAAAAAGGTGCATACCATCCAGGGAGCTCAAGCCTCATGCTATGTGCATTTGTGTGGCTAATCTCACCCCCACCCTGCATACCCCTAATTATTAAGTGGAAAACAAGCTTCCACTATGGCATAGGAAGTGGTGGAATGAGCCCCTGGGCCAGGGCAGACTAGCTAGCCGGCTCAAGGCAGCTACAGCAGGCAAGTGGGGGGGGGGGGGCTAGCTCAGATTCCTGGAGTTTACACATTGCATACTCGCCCCTGACCAATTTCTATACACTTCCTTCTTGAAGCTCAAGGAGGAAAGTAACTTCAGGAGGAACTCTTGGCCTGTGGCGTATCAGATAAGTATCCACAAGACCACAAGACGCCAGATTTCTCAAGATGACGGAAGACTGTATGGAAGACTGTATGGACCTGCTAGAGGAGGACTGGAGATGAAGAGGCGCACCCCTTGCTTCTCCCAAATAGAGGACCTGCGTCAGGAAGGGCCCTGCTGGATCAGATCAACAGTCCATTTGCTCCGGCATCCCGTTTTCCACAGTGGCTAATCAGATGCTTCTAGAAGGCCAACAAAAGCAGGGGCACAGAGCCCAAAGCCCCCCCCCCCAGCTGCTGTCCACTCTGCAACTGGAATTCAGAGGTACACTGCCTCTAAAACCCAGTGGCTCCATTTAGCCATCATGGCAAACAGCCATCGATGGGCCTATTCTCCACAAATCTGTCCAATCCTCTCTTTAAGGCAACATGACTTTTGACTTCTTCATGACTACTCATTGTGGCAGTGAGTTCCCCAAGGTGTATTAATCTGCAAGGAGGAAGAGGAGGAGATGTCCCAGAGCAGCGCACACCTGCTGGCTGAACCAGAACTACTTCCGGAGGAGCTTGAGGAAGGTTTCTATACATTGCCTGAGCTTCCCAAAACGGTAAATGGAGACGGTCTGTTAAAGGTGACACAAAGATAGAAAAACCCTTGCAGGATCTTTCTGGAACTTATTACTTGAAGCTACTGTTGACTTGAAGGTACTGCATTTTTTTTGGGGGGGGTGATCTTTTGATCTTGTCAAGGGGGAAGCCCACCCTAAACCAATGAAAGAATCATCCCACCCACCCCGCAAGGATCATTTATTCCTCCCATGTCAGCTTTGGCGGTGATGGTGCCAAAATCTAGCAGCACTTACCCTCCACACATTAAGAATTCACTCGAGGCCCGCCTGCCGACAGCTGCCAGAGGCATATCATCTAGAAAGTAAAAGCACAACCGTGTAACAGGTGTTAAGCGCCAGAAGAGACGACAGACAGCAAGCACGCCAGAGAACCAAGCGCCTCTGAGCTTAGCAGCGCGACTGAACAACCAGAATGCAGGGGAAGATTACAGCTTCAACTGAACAAGAGCTTCTCGGCGGGAAGCCAGCCAATCCAGCCT
The DNA here is from genome assembly GCF_001447785.1 of Gekko japonicus. Taxonomy (NCBI): domain Eukaryota; kingdom Metazoa; phylum Chordata; class Lepidosauria; order Squamata; family Gekkonidae; genus Gekko; species Gekko japonicus. The sequence goes on along the minus strand of NW_015166486.1, from coordinate 158,572 downwards.
TCACTTCAGCCCAAGACTGTCATCAGGAGGATGCGGCAGCAAATACTGCTGTAAAGCAAACAATGCTGTGGGTGTGGCAACTTCCCCATGTTCCCTTGTGCATCCCAAATGGGATACAAGGCAGGGCTCCCTGCTGTGGAATGCAGCAGCTGGGATTCACGACCCAAAGGCAACAAGTGCGGACCAGGTGAAGTGCTCCCCGGGAGAAGAAAAGGGGCGTCTGCCTGGCCTCCCTGCCCACTGCAGCCCTCTGTGCCACTCTGGATGAGCCCACGAACCTTCAGAGTTAAACAGTTTCTGCACGGCTGGTGTTTAATTCAGGGGCAAGTGTCTTATTTCTTAATTTAAATATTAAACCACACACACACACACAGAAATCTTAATCCCAAAGATGACCCCCCCCCAATAGGGTTTAACCTTCTGAAATAACTGGACGGTCTCTGCAAGAAAGAGCTCTTTGAAGACCAAAAAGATAACCAAAATCTCCCAAAAAACAAAACCTCCCTACCCCCTCGCAGCAGACAAACTGCACCCTTGGACTAAATAATGATTTAATTTTTTTTTTTTTTGAAGAAGGAGGGGAAAAAAACCCAACTAGAATTTTCAAACTGGGAAGAGCAGCTAAGAGTTGCACTCACAAGCATCCAAGTCTTACATGATTGGTCGGGGGCGATGTTGTGCGGGACCAGGACAAAGTCGTCTGTGTCACAAGAGGAGTTCTTGCTACTGGTGCTGGCAGAATCTTTGGAGACCTGAAGGTAGTTTGGAGGCCCCAAGGGAGGCGAAGACAGGTTGTCTTCCTGGATGTGCTGCATATCTGGGAGTGACTGAAGAGGAGACGGCAGGTTCAGGAGGGTTGAGGAGATAAAGCTGTGCTGAAAGCGCGCTTGCATGCCTGCAAGGGTGCACCTGTAATACAACTTTTGGGCACACCCTACACCTTGCTGTGTCACCTGACCGGTCCATAAAACTCAAAAGCTTGCATCCTCTCGGTACTAATACCCAGAAGTTGGTTCTGGACAGAAATTGTTACTCTTATCTTTTTTTCTTCCTGGCTTCTGCCCCCTGCCCCTCCAAATAAAACCCACCACTGTTTCTACCCAAAAAAAGAGGAGCTGCTGCCTTGGAAGCGTATCGTCTGCAGAGAACACGCTCCAATATCTTTGCAGAGCAACTGACGTGGAGGTGGGGAAAGCACCCAATCCAGAGGGGAAGCAGCCTAACAAGTCACAGAAGACAACAAAACAACGTTGGCTCCAGGAGGAGGAGGAGGAGAGAGGAATCGACACAGCAGTCCCCGCTGCTCATCCCGGTGTGGCTCGTCCAAACAGAACTGCTGCTCAGTCCGATCATTAGAAATTGAGTGTGGGAGGAAGAAACCCTTTAGGAAACTGCTGGGCTCAGCAATGGCAGAAAGGGTGGTGTGGAGAACCCACCAATTTCCAAATCAAAAGAGCACTTACTGGGGGTGAAGCAAACCGGCACGAGGGAGAACTGCTACAGGAACTACCGGAAACAGAGCCGGTGTACGTCGGTACGGGCACAGGGCAAGCTGAGGAGAAAAGGGGGGGATGGAATAAGTACAAGGACAGGCTGGAGTTGAAATTTCAACACACTTTAACAAATGCTGCAGAGACTTCCTAAATGCCTGTGTTTCCACCCCCCCCCCCCCCCCCCGCAGTGTAAAACAGGCTCCCAGCAACTCTTAAACCCACAACCGCTGTGAGAACGGGCAACACAGGATCTGCACTGCAACCGACTTGTTGAGCATCTTTTAAGTCTTGGGGCAGAAGGGTCAAATTCTAATGAGAGACAGAGTTTGAACATAAAAAGAGCTCTGCTAGATCAGTCCATTGGTCGATCTAGTCCAGCATTCTGTCTCATGCAGTGGCCAGCCAGTTCCTCTGGAGGGCCAACGACAAGGCATAGAGGCCGAGGCCTTCCCCTGATGTTGCCTCCTGGCCCTGGGATTCAGAGGCTCGGTGCCTCTGAATGCAAAGGTCCCCCTCAGCCACCATGGCTAGTAGCCACTGACAGACTTCTCTTCTATGAGTTTGGGGGTTTAGTTTATCTAGAAGAACTCGCTGTTTCCTGAAAGAGGCGGGGGTGGGGAGACAAAGAAATAATTCCGGACTTACATTTTTTGACAGTCGAAACCTGATCGAGGAAGGGGTGGCCGAAGAACGCATCTGCAAGGCAGAAAATGCAAACCGCAAGATATATTAGCCTCCACGACTGCAGACGCAGCTGGGAGGCGAGGGACTGCTGCTCCCGCACAATCAATACCCTTCCCTTCACAGCCAGGACCTCAAAGAGCTTATGAAAGATTAAAGCCTTCCCCAGTACGTGTTGCTATTACCCTTGGAAAGGAAGCACCATCAATCACTTTAAAGATGCAGCCAACCAAAGCAATCAAAGACAGGTACTTAAGAGTCCCTCCTTTAAAAATAATATGTGTGTGTGTGTGTGTGTGTGTGTGTGTGTGTGACATTTCCACACTTTTATTCGCAGACCATTAGAAGCAGCAAGACTGTGATAAGGAACACAGAAGAGATGCGGTGGCATCTTCCCTGGCACTGCCACAAGCGTTAAAGAAACAAAAGCTACTGCTCTGCCACACTGTTCGACAGACATGGTTCGACAAACATGGTTACCTCGAGACTGGACTACTGTAACGCTCTATACATGGGGCTGCCCTTGTTGCAAATTTGGAACCTGCAGCTAGTGCAGAATGCAGCAGCCAGGCTTTTGATGGGCCTCCCGAGATGGGAGCACATCCAGCCTGTGCTGAGGACACTGCACTGGCTGCCAATAGCATACCAAATTTGCTTCAAGGTGGTGGTACTTACCTATAAAGCCCTATATGGCCAGGGTCCGACATACCCGAGGAACCGCTTTTCCCCATACATACCCCAGAGAACACTACGGTCGGGGTCTCAGAATCGTTTGACCCTCCCTGGTCCTAAGGAAGCCAGGCTCGCTATCACCAGGGCCAGGGCCTTCTCAGTGGCGGCTCCATACTGGTGGAATGAGCTCCCGAAGGAGATCAGGGCCCTGCGGGACCTTTCACAGCTCTGCAGGGCCTGCAAGACGGAGCTCTTCCACCAGGCCTTCAACTAGGAGCTGCCCCCACTATCACCACCAACTCTCGGTTTTGATGGCTGGCTTGTGCAAAGAACATCGAGAAACTGGAAAACGTACAAGTACGCCGCCTGTATAATCAGCGAAACATCGACAGCACTTATTATTACTATTATTGATACTGAATTGCTCTACAAGGATTTTATTGGATTTTAATTGTTATTTATATATTTGTAAAATGTTTTAATGAATGTAAGCCGCCCTGACCCTGCGAATACGGGGAGAGCGGGGTATAAGTTGAATAATAAATAAATTTAAAAATGGGATTCTTTACAAGCCCCCCTTCTTTGTAACAAGTTTTTAAAGTTAAACAGATCTCTCCCCTAAAGCTAGTGATGCTGATCTGACACAGCTGACCGAACACAGTTAAAAGAGAGCCAGGCAAGAAAAGACGAGTGCCCCAATCCAGAGCGCCGGGTATGCACCGTGTGGAGCTGAATGGAGACCGTCTGAGCCTGCTTCGGCAGGGAGGGCAGGGTAGAAATCAAATAAATACATAAATCTGCAGGTACAAAAGAACTGGTGCAAGGAACCCACTGGCATGGATGGGGAATCAAGGACCACAAGGGTAAGAAAGAAGTCTAATAAAGGGCGAGTATTAAAAACCTAGTTGAAACTTATAATATACAAAAATACATGTTATTTATTAGGAAGACAGTTAAAAACATACAAGGGCCCAATGAAAGCCTCGTAAAAAAGTAAAGGTGGCCTAAACACAAGCCCTACAGGGCAGAAACGCGTCAGGTCATGTGTATCGGCCCCTTGTGTTTAGGCCATCTTTACTTTCTTACCCTTGTGGTTCTTGATTCCAGTTTTTGGGTCAGGTTTGTTTCCCCCTCCCTGTGTCTTGCTGGCATGGATGGGGAAGCCACCGCAGCACTCCAGGCAAAGGGCTGTGCTTGTTAAAGCTCTCATCCCCCAAAGCAAGTCGCCAGCACGAGGCTGCGATCCAGCCAAGGCTGCTTTCTTGCGTGCTGATTTGTTGCTGCCTCTGGGGATGTGTTTTTGCATCCCCACAATTGCCTGTCTTCCCAACCAATGCTTTTTTTTTTTTTTTTAAAGAGCTGTTTTCTGTCACTTGCTTTTTTCGAAATGCACTTTGGATGTGTTCAAAAACATTTGTTTTATATCTAAGCTGCAATTGTTTTTGGTAAATATTATTTTTCCCCAACAGAATCCCTCCCCCCCGGGAAAAAAATTTTATGTCTTCAAAATATTTTCCCCACAAACTGTCTCAAGAACCAAACCCTGGCTGGGAGCATGGGATAGGAGTGATTAAAATTATTAAAATGAGATACGTATGCAGGACAGAAGTGTTCTTACCTGACCTGCTTTCCTCCTTCTAAAGACTCGGATGCCTAGAATATCGTAATAGAGAAAGAGGAAGAGTCCAGGAGCACCTTAAAGACTAACAGAAAGCTCCTCCCCTGCCACATATTCTGTTAGTCTTTAAGGTGCTCCTGGACTCTTGGCCTTTTCTACTGCTACAGACAGACTAACACGGCTACCCACCTTCATCTAGGATAACTGCGTGGGTGTGGAGGTTTTTTATTTATGGTGGTAGTGGGGGAGAGGAGAAGGGTGCCACCGAAAAATGAATAAAGCTGCCCTGTGCCTGCATAATCCCTGACCTGCTTAGCCCGGGCTAGCCCCACGGCTCTTCTGATCTCGGAAGCGAAGCGGGGTCGGCCCTGGCTAGTATTTGGATGGGAGACCTCCAAGCAATACCAGGGCTGTGACGCAGAAGCGGGAAATGGCAAGCCGCCTCTGAACGTCTCTGGGGTCGGCGTAAGCCAGCTGTGACTTGACGGCACCCTCCACCACAGGCATGCACAATACTGGACGGTCGCTCGACTAATCTATTTGGCAAGGATACCGAAAGGAGACCCTTTAGTAGCCGATAAAAGCACATCTAGAAGCAAAAGAGGGAAAAGAGACACACAGCCCCCCAAGGAAACAGAGGTTTCCTGTATCCACTGCCACACTCTAGCTTCTCAGTGCTGGCATGGGAGCACTGAACATGCCCACAGCTCAGCCCTTTGGACAGGGATGGGTGACTTCCCCCGGCTTTATGAAACCACATGCCAAATTCTTCTCCCAAGTAGGGCCTGGTCCCAGTCCAATGGCTGAGCAACTCCCACAGCTGTGCCCAAAGGACTCTGAACATAGGAAGGCAGGGGAAGAATTTGGCATGTGGTTTCATAAAGCCGGGGGAAGTCACCCACTGCCTGGGGAAAACACCAAGGACCAAAGAACAGGGGGGTGGAAAAGTTACAGCCTCCCCTGCATCACCCTTCACAACAACACCCCGTGTTTGTACACAGTCAGTGCTAATGTGCTCAGCAGGGAGGCTGGGAGCTCTGAGCAAACAGTCGCTAACAGAGTACACACACCGCAAGCTCAGCCGGTTCATGAGACTTTATATTCTCAGTGGATGAACAGACCTAGCACCAAGGATCAACAACTCTGACATTTGGGGGCAGAACACGGAGTTCTAGAACCCGGGAGGGTCAGTTCTCACCCCAGCCTGTTCTGCCTCCTAGGGTTAGAACACGCTGTGCTGCAGCTGAGCACAGAGTGCTAAAAGGGCAAAGATGAGCCCAGCAAACCTGGAGGCGCTGCTGCTTCAAGGGGCCCCGTAGCCTCCTCCCGAGTTATTGATTAATTCCCACTCCGCAATCGCCAGGAAGCGCTGCCGAATCCTCACACATATGCTCCTATCAAACCATCTTCAATAAGACACCAGGGAGGAAGAATGGGGTTTTTCGTTCCAGCTTCCCAAGTCATTTCAGATGTCCTCAGCTTGATCTATAACTTTTCCTCTCTTCCTAGATACATGAATTCTGTTCCCATTTTACAGGTAAAAAACTGAGGGCGAGAGAAACTTGGCTGAAGCCAGTCAGGAAGCACACGTGGGGGCAAGGGCTCTCCTTAAACTTTGCCCCGTTCAGTGAACCTGTCCTGCACCAATCTGCATGCTGACCTGACTCTTGAACAATACAGAGGATTCTGGGGCATCTTTGGGGGAAGCGTGTACGGTTCACACAGGAGCAACGGCTGCTCCGACTGAGCCTCATTACCACCCACCTGGGCAGACGCTGGAATATGGCCACTGCCTTGTGGCTGCCCATTGCAAGGGAAGACCAGCGGTAGCAAGGCAAGCTGTCTTCTCTGCCGTTATTGATTTGCTTTGAGAGGCTTCCAAGAAACCCCAGGATTTCCTGGAAGAAAGCTTGAAAACCTCTGCCCTGGAAAACCTCTCCAGGCCAACTAGAGAACAGCAGAAGAAGCTCACAGACCAACAGACTCTTAAGGACAAGCAAATGGCCACAAACAGGGAAGGAGCTCAAGACCAACACTGCTGCTGCTGCTGAAGAGCCTTTTGTGCCGTAGTTAACAGTGTTGGAATCGGACCAGGAAAAGCCCAGCTTCAAAACACCACCAGAGAGCCAATAAAGCTCACGGGGCAGCTATGGACGAGTTACAGACATTCTCGCTCTCGGGATAAAACGGGAAAGGAAACCCCCCCCCACGCATGCCAGCTGAAGCCTCCCTATCAAAAGGGGAGATTAAAAACTCAACAGCCAAAGCAAAACATGTCCAGGCTACTCGGGCCTCAGAAGGAAAGCAGCAAGTAACTATCTGTGCAAAATAAGGTCAGGGAAGATAACTTATTGCTGGAAAGCCATGCGATCCAACAGAAGCCAGAAAGATGAAGCTGGCCTCGCTCCTTCAAAGGGAAAGCCCAGAGGCCGTGGCTGGAGTGACGCAGCACTGAGGCAATGTGTTCATGGGAAGACTGCGTCCGGGTGCGACACTGCAGCATTTCCATCCACCCACCCCACTGCACCCTGCCCCCACGCACTGCAACCTGGTCTTGTGTCGGCTTTTTAAATCAGAGGTGCTAACGGGCAATCTGCCACCGGCAGGGCAAGACTCCGCTAGAAATGCCAATGGAAATCCAAGTATGTGGCAAGGGGAAAGGCAAAGGCACGGGTGGAATTTTTAAAATTAGATTACATGAAAAAGGGAAGCCGGAGAAACATTACACTGCACATTTTCAAATTCACAGTCAGAAGGGAGTGTTGTATGCTAAAAAAAAAGTTGGTAAAATTCTGCTCCTAGAATCTGCAGCTGCAAACCGCACAGGTTCTGCAGAAAATTAAGCACGTTTACATGATAAAACTCACACTTACTTTGCATCCACTTGTTCTGCCCTTTGGCAAAGAGCTATGAAGCCCTGCCACCCCTCTCCCCAATTTTGCCCCTAAGATTCTGCTACACACGGTCTACAGCACACTACCTGGTACCTCAAACTTAGCTTCAAAAGCTAAAAGTCTCCCCACTCCCACGAAAGCTACAGTTGCTGAGATGCCGAACAGCATGACTTGTTTGGTATAACTGCAGAATCCGTACAGGTCTAGCCATCACTGTCAGGGCAGGTCTCCATACAAGTCCCCTACAGGCACTCTTCCCCCCAACCCAGACTGTATCCTCTTCTTAGCTAGAAAACAGAGCCTCACCCCTCCTTCCAACGTGCGTGCATACACACCTAGTCACAGGTAAAGAGTGATGGTGCAAGGGGTAATTTCCTTTTTGGGGGGGGGGGGTTTCTCATGATACCCAAGCCCTGATTCTTGGCTACACAGACATACATTCTGGTAAGGAAGTGGCAAAGAGAACCTGCCCCGTGGGGCAGGTCACGGAAGTCTGTGTTTTCAAAGATCTCAGCCCATCCTGGCAACCTTAGTTGGGGCTCTGCTGAGTCAGAAAACCTGTAATGGCAGAGAAGCTGTCAAAAAAGACACCTTGCCTGTCATTACTTATCTTCTCTCACTAGCCAGTGTTCAGTATGTGACAGATTAGCCCAGTAGACCAAAGTCAGGGTGGTCTCTGAAACACTCCCAAGCAACTTCTGAACACAACAGGGCACGTTCCACAGATAAGACAAAAATCCGGGGACACCTTAAAGACGAACAACATTTATTTCAGTATGAGTTTTTGTGGGTCACAGCTCACTCCATCAGACGGGTTATGTGACGGGGAAACTGTAGTAGTGGGGATTTTTTTACGGGGGCTGGGGGAGGGAGTTGAAACTTGGTGTGAATTACGCCGTAAAGCTTTCAAGTATAAGCCTCGAGGTAAGGAGAAAAAAGTCAGAGTCGATGTAGAAAGCATGAATCCTGTCATAAATCAACTGAATTTGTATTAACACAAACTGGATGGTGAGGGAGGTCAGAAGTTCAAGCAGATAAGCAAAGGGCTTAAGTGAAAATTAACTGCTATGGGTACAAGGTTGTTGGCTGATAAAACATGATAAAAACAGCTCCACAGATGCCCCTGCGAGGGATGCCTTGAGGGCAGAATGACTGCCCAACTGGCTGGTCTATTATACACCTGGTTCTTTGCAGAGGGGTGTTTCAAGGCCTCCTCTGGCATACTGAAACTGCCTAACTGCCTGCCTGCCTGCCTGCCTGCCTGCCTTCCTTCCTTCCTTCCTGTGTTGTCTGCCAGGGGCGGGGTCTGTACATAATCTTGTTTAGTTCACAATGCCTAAGTGAAAGAGGAGGAGGAGGAGGATCCCAATCTTGTCCTAGAAGATACGCATGCCGAAGAGGGCAGGTAACACCCCCCCCCCCAAGACACAGTGGCATTAGAATGGCACCTGCGCCCAACACAGAGGCAAGGTGTGTGGCACCTACGGCCAGCTGTCAAGCTCTGAAGGAGAGACTGTGCCCCCCTCCACCCCAGCCAGTTAGATACAAGAGGTCTGCCCCTTTGGAAGAATGAAGAAGAGAATGCTCTGGAGAGATACTGAAAAAGACCAGCCTGGAGCTCACCCTCTTCTCCTTGGGGTGCCCCTTTGGGAGTGGTGAAGCCCCCAAGTGAGTAACCGCCCCAAAACAAGGCGACCGCCCAAGAAAAAAAAGACCACGAGGCCCAGCCACACACAACACAGTTCAAAAACCAGTTCTTCAGGGAGCCTCAAAGAGGCCGGACACTTATTTGGGAATTAACTGCTTCTGGATATGCCAAACAAAGTGAAGTTATCCCTCCAGCTGCCCAGAAAAGCCAGGCAAGGGGAAATTATCCTTCCCCCTGCTTTCTCTGCCAAGCTTCAGCTGGTTAGCGACTGATCAAAACAAACAATTTGTCAGAAGCCTTCCTGACTAACAATCACCAGGGGCCAGATAGACAACAAGTACTGCCTGCTATTAATAGTCGTCTGGAAACCTATTTTCAGAGTCCCTTTCTCTCTGTTTCCTTCTTAAATCATTAACTTGCCAAATGCTGGGTTGCGTAAGAATTGGTCAGGCTTTTAATTTCTTCCCCCATCTCCCTCCATGCAATCTACTTCTGACAAATCGAGGATTATATAAGAACCAACTGGTTGTCACTTAACATGTGCAGCCTGAAGTGCTCCGCTAACCGCCACTGGGCACAGACCTGTAGATGTAAGAAGGAACAAGTAGCCCAACCACTGCTTTCTGCTCCCTTAGCTCATGTAAAGAACGTACAATGGGCTAAAATGTCATCCAGGAATCCATGTTGACTTACAGACCCTGTTCTGCCAGCTCTTCCCTTGGCTGGCACAAATTCCTGGAGGGTGCTATTCCACTTCCTTCCACTAGGGTACGCTGCCACTATTGTCCTGTTGGGGTCTTCCTGCCAGAAGGGACAGACTCCTGACACCCCTTCTCAAACTGAGGCCCTGCCTCTGGTCTCCTGCTACCCAGCACCTGGTTACCACAGGGACCGAATTCCTTCTTTGGGGGGCCCCTGGAGGATTGGCAACGGGTGTCTTCACTGCTTGCCTTTTCCCCTTCCAGGGACTCCCCTCTAGAAGTAGTGTGGTCTAAGGCAGCTGGGGAAACTGTGTGGTCGAGAGAACACTACCAGCTTCAGAGAGTAAAATATTTATCAAAAAGAAAAGTCACAAGCATACTTTTAGCAGAGCACCAGGTCAGCAACCAGAAGAACAAAGAAAAGTTGGTCCTAATTTCATCCTCTGTCTCTAGTTCTAAAACTACTAGATGTTGAAACAGAACAGGGAATTTCAAGCTGAGTAAGTGGCAAACTGTCCTAAAGGAGTCTCATTACCTCAGGATCTCTGCAGCCAGTGGGCCAGGCCACACGGCCGATGGCTCCTGGCCTGCAGAACAGAGCTCAGCGGTTTGTCCTCTTCCAAGGACCAGCACCAAGAGACCCTCCTCTCCTGGGAGCAAGCACTTTTAATAAACCTGCGACTCCACCCATTCTACATCACACTCTCCACCCCCTTTGACCTGGCCCGCCCAGGTTACCCAGGTGCATCCTGGGAGCCCTCCTTGCAGGCATTCTGGGAAATCTCCAGGAGTCACTTGGAGATTCCTAACACCAAATCCCTCCATTCCTTTGCAAATCAAGCTATTTGCATAACCATGGCTGATAACTGACCTAGCTTCCTGCCCTTCCAGAGAGAAAAGGAAAAAACAGGAACACTTTTAAAACTCAGAGTGAAAACTCAGGGGTGTGTGTGTGTGTGTGTGTGTTGGGGGGGGGGTGTTTCTCCAAACATGTAACGAATTTTTAATCCTAATCTAGAAATGAAGCATCCAGCTTGCCAAATCACACCAGGACTATTTGTGTCGAGCTTCAAGCCACTGAATTCCAGAGAGTCTTCTTTGCACCCCCTCTTTCTCCAGGAGAAAGCAAAGGGGATCTGCTTTGCACATACAAAACTGCCTCGTACAAAGACAAGCCAGTCCTCTCAGCACAGCACAGCTCTTTTTCAGCCCTTCCACCTGAGACCCTTTAATTGGAGATGTCAGAAACAGAAAGCAGGGATGCTAATGAGGCATGCTGATCAGCTCTAGGAAGGCTGGTCTATTTCTATTCCTGCCCATCACATTTGACTCAGATGCCTTCTCTAGGTCAGTTACACCCATTTTAACCCCATAACAATCTCTGGGGGAGAGGGGCTGAGTGAGCACAACTGGCTCAGGGTACCCAATGTGCTTAGGGCCGAGCAGAGATCTGAACCCAGGCGTGCCCTGGCCCAAGCCTGGCACTCCACCCATGCCACCCTGTAATCAATCAACGCAGCTTCACATTCTGTTTAAAACGGTCGTTTTGGCCCGTGAAACCTTTTATTACAGTCCCTATTTCTCAAGCGGATTACAACTACAAACGAAGCAGCGAGGACAGTACTGCACAAAGAACCAACAAAACAAGAGGACTCTCTAGAACATAAAGGCCCCACTTTTCAGTTTTCTTCTCGTATTCGTGTATGACAGCAGCACAGGGAACAGGTCTCCTGGCAGTTACTAAGTGGGAGCTCCACAGATACAGAGGCAAGTGTGTACCAGGGGAGAGCCAATGCGGCATAGGGACTAGGACTGGGTTCAAATCCTCACTCTGCCACGAAAGCCAGCTCAATGGGCTTGGGCCAGTCACACTCTCAACCTAACCAACCTCAACAGGTTTGCTGTGAGGACAAAACTGGAGAAGGGGGGGGGAGCCTTGTACACTCCTTTGAGCTCTCTGCAGGAAGAGTAAGATTTTAAAAACCTAATGGATCGTTCCACAACTGGGGACGAAACACCGTCACCCTCATGCTCTGCAGGGCCCCCCAAACATGTGCTTGGCTGCTGCTGGAGAGAGAATGCTGGGCCTAGATGGACCCACAGCATAACCGAGCAAAGCAGTTCCTCTATTTCGATGTCTTTCTCTCTCCCTTTCTTTAAAAAGGGGAGCGGTACCCCTGGGGTCACCTCACTTAGTATCTCAACCTACAAGCTCTGCAACCCATGAGTTTACGAAGTTATAACCTGCCATAGAATGCTACCCACCCCCACACAAATGTTTGCTTTGAACAGCTATGCCTGAAGAAGACTTCCAGGTGACTAGAAAACGTGTACTCAGCCATTTGAACGGGTTCTGTGACAGGGATCACCAAACTGACTCTGCAGAACCAACACAGTTTTTTGAGATAGCACTCTTGGATAACCCTATTATTCTGATGTATGCATGTTAACCAGTTCGCACAGGACAGCAAAAAGGAACAAATGCAAGGGGGAAGGCTTTACTCACCAAAGTCCATTCTGTCTTTCTGGTTTCTCTGAAGCAAGCCCAGCAACAGGTCAGCCAAGTAAGCAGACGTCTCCCTGGGAATACTGAACACAACGGAGGCGGAAATGTTCGTTTCACTTTTAACGCTAAATACTTATTGGCAAAGTTTATGAACAACAGTAATAACACGTTATAAAGAACATGAATAAAGCCATTAATTAACTATGAAGGAAGGACAAATAATTGCAATAACCAGCGGTGTTAACGCATACTTGCATCAATGAGCATTTATGCAGTCACATCATATAGAAGTTTGGTACTTGGCAACACATCCAAATTATTCTAGATGTGACTACTTCATAAACTAGCTGCGCTTCAAAAGCCCATTTTGTGGATCTGCAGGTTAGATTTTCAATGAATTCAAGCAAGGTAGCCATCTATTTGTACAATCGGTTGTGTAAACTGGATTGTCAACAATTTTGAGCTGGGGGGAATTAAAGTCCAAGATCGAGAGATCCCAGACCTTAAGATATCATTTTTAATTGAAGGGCTTGTATTTTTTCAAAATGCTGGAACTAGAAATTTAGCAGCCACCAAGAACGAAACACTGTTTATTTATCACTTATTTATTTATTATATTTATATCCCGCCCTCCCCTCGGACGGGCTCAGGGCGGCTCACATAAGCGGCACAGTATGGCCGGTAAACATAAAACATTTAAAACAGTTAAAACAATCATACCATAACATTTAAAATGCTCGCAACAATTATCCATCAGTAAGTTTAGGTGGCATACCTAAACTTTAGTGGATGCCACATCCCACTGATTGTGTTTGACTTGCATTAGGTAGTTGTGACATGAGTCTCAGTGAGAAAAATGGGCTAATAAATAATGTAAATAATTACATTTGGGGTACCGTTTTATTATCGAACGTTTCCAATAAAAACTGTAGATGCAGATATTCTTATTAAAAAAAATAAAGAGTTCCAAAAAGATGTAAGATAATGAAGATGATCTGCTACACTTTAACAGGCATTCAAATTCTTGAATTCCCAGAGACATTACAACTCTTCACAAAAGTATTCTCACCTCGGGATCAGATTCCTATTCTTTTCATAAAACATTCTTAAATCTTGAGGGCTGTTGGCCTGTTAAAGGGCGGGGGAAATGAAATTAGCCAAAAATGACATTAACCCCACCCACCCCCAGCACAATTTTCATTGGGGGAAACCCTCACCAAGAACACATCCCATCAATTCTCGGGAGAGGTCCAGCACAGGTTGCTATATACTGGTTCCTCCCTATATTCACCCCCTTCTTCCCCCAACCAAAGCGATCTCTCCCCTCCTAGCATCAATTTTATTTAAAAGTACTTAAATACTCTGCCCTCTGATCTCCAATATAGCCAATAAATAGAATTAAACCCTAATGATGGTTCCATATTACATGTGCGTTGACACAAATCATGTTTAACTAAAACAAAGACTCTTTTATAACCACAGTTTGCAGCTAGCAAGGATAGGTCCAGAACGTGTGTCCCCTCCCCGCCACTTAGTTGTTTCCCAGTTCCTGGTGCTAACCAGTGTTACAGGTGCGGCAACACAAACCGTGGTTAACTAAAACAAGATTACTTCACAATTGTGGTTTGCCAACAGTGAAGCTCATTCCCAGACACATGCTCATTTCCCTGCCCTTACTCTTGCACCCATCTCCTCCTTACCACTACTATGCATGGCACCATGCTTCATGTACATCAAAACAAACCAGTTGATAATAATAAGATGCTCTCAAAACTATGGCTTGCAAGCTCGCAGTCTCTAACTTAGCATTGACTACAATTTGTACAGAATTAAGCGCAGAAAAGCATGATGACCAACAAATAGGGAAGGAGGAAATAGAGAGTGAAGGTGGGAAGGAGCCAACTTTTCCATGGCTGCCGCCCAATTTGCAAACAATGGTTTGCTGTGAACTGCTGTTGCATCTGCCCGGAGCCAGTGCGGATGCACCAGGAAGCTTCCTGGCCGCTCAGCAACCCCATCTTCTGAGACACGTTCAGCTGGAGGGGAGGACATAACCCTCACACTCCATCCCTTGTGCAACAGGACACAATTAAGCGGCCCACAGAGTCTTCTCGGGAAATACCTGGAAAGGTGGTTTTCCAACCAGGCACTGATAGATCACCGTTCCTATACTCCACAGGTCGGCTTTAGCATCATAGTGCTGTGACATAATCACCTCGGGAGCCTGGAAAGCACAAAGAGTTTACAGCAGAGTTCATGAACAGTCAGGCACTAATAAAAGAGCCAGTCACTTCTTCTATGACAGCTGGATCAGCAGCCCAACCTGAAGACACCTGGGGGAGAAACTGTGCCTTGTAACTTAGCCCCACTGCACAGGCTACAGAAATCATTAAGGTGAGTTATTTTTTAAACTGTGGACTTTTAAGAATGGAGGCTTTACACCGGGTAAGCAAAAAAAAAAGGATAGACAATGCGTACTTACATGGGGCTAGTTATCACGCATCCCCCTCTTTTCTCTTCCCTTGCAGGCCATTGTGATCACTTTGTCAGACACTGTTTTGCACAAAACAGCAAACCTGCCACACGCATCCGTGAAGCAACACTACGGAAGCAGTGAACGCGTTTACGGCCAGCCATTCTCAGAAGACCCATTCACACGGAATGGGCGGGTCAGTCGAGGGGAATCCCTCCCCCACGCAGAGGTGTGGCAGCACAAACTGGCCCAGAGCAACAGCAAATTAAAGGCAAATGATCAGTCGTAGCCACAAAGGCACCCAAACAGCCTCCTCCCCTCCGGCACCACATCCCAGGTGGGGCACCTGATTGGTGCTTCAGTTCTGGGCAGGCTACTGAGAGGGGAATGCTCCTCTTGGAAGAGGAACAAATGCACCCAGCTATGTTCCACGCCATGTCCGAGCAGATATCTCAAGGAACAGACCTGTTAGTTAAGAGAGCTGAAACAGGGCTCCCCCCCCCCCCCATCTCAGCAGATCTGTTGTAACAATTCCAAACCTGCTGACCGGAACCATGACTGGCTGAAAACTTTCACAGCTGTTAAAAATAAAACCCCTTTTCCCCAAAGACTGGTGTGTCATGCAACAGTTAACAGT